>NW_026652301.1:3982975-4068997 GCF_009828535.3 Hylobates moloch | reverse complement strand
TCTATCTATCTATCTATCTATCTATCTATCTATCTATCTATCTATCTTCCAGAGGTAATTAAAAGAAATAAAATGGAGGAGGCCATGTGTAAGAAATAGTGGAGGATAATTTACCAAAATTGTTGAAAAGTACGAAGGCACAATTCTTCAGATGTAGAGAACCCAATGATTTACTTACAGAAACAAAAAATAAGCACACAGACACACCATCATGAAATAGCTGAATATCAACAAAAAATATATATCTTTAAAGCAGACAGAGAAAACTACAGACCTCTTACAGAAGAACAAAAATTACACTGATTTCTGACTTCTCAAAGGCAACAATGGAAGCCGGAAGAAAGCACAATAACATCTTCAACATTGCAAGAGAAAATCACTGCCAATTTAGTATTATATCCCCAGGAAAGCTTTCTTTCATTAATGAGGATGAAATAAAGACTTTTCAGAGCTGAACAAAAGCTGGTGAATTTATCGTCAGAGGATGCTAGAGGAATTCTAAAGGATGACTTCAATAAGAAGGAAGATATGTCTAGGTTGAGTGTTTAAAATAAATGTATGAAAGGTGAATAAATATATTAATGCATATGTGGGTAAGTATAAACAAACATGAAATGTATAATAGTAATGATAATAGTGATATTTAATATGTAAAATACTGGACCCTAATAATATAAGTTCTTTATGTATCTAAAGTTATTTCAAATAAAAAGCTTATTAAAAAAATAACTAGGAGAGGTATAGCAAGATGGCCAAATAGAACCCTTTGGTGATCATCCCCCACCCACAGGAACACCAAACTTAACAACTATCTACACAAGAAAGCATCTTCATAAGAACCAAAAATCAGGTGAGCAATCACAGTACCTGGTTTTAACCTGGTATCAAGGAAAGAGGCACTGAAGAGGGTAGGAAACACAGTCTTGAATTGCTGACACCACCCCTCCCCTGCCCCCTGGCAATGCTATGTGGCATAGAGAGAGAATCTGTGTGCTTGGGGAAGGGAAAGCAAAGTTACCATGGGACTTTGCAGCGGAACTCAGTGCTGCTCTGTCACAGTGCAAAGCAACACAGGGCAGAATTTGGCTGGTGCCCATGGAGAGAGCATTTAGACCAGCCCTAGCCAGAGGGGAATCATCCCTCCCAGTGGTTGGAACCTAAGTTCTGGCTAGCCTCATCAATATGGACTAAAGCACTCTGAGGTCCTAAATAAACGCAATGGCAGTCTACGCCACAAGGACTGCAATTCCCAAACAAGTCCTGGTGCTGTGATGTATTCAGAGCCAGTGGACTTGGAGTGCATGCAACCCAGTGAGACACTAGATGGGGTGGCCAAGGGAGTACTTGCATCACCCCTCCCCCCTCCAGAAAGCACAGCTCTGGGAGGAGAAGGAAGGGTAAAAACGGACTTCGTCTTGCAACTTGGATACCTGCTCAGCCACCATAAAATAAAGTACCAGGCAGAGTCTTGAAGCCCCCATTCCAGGCCAGAGCTCCCAGATGACATTTCTAGACCCACCATGGGCCAGACGGGAACTCACTGCACTGAAGGGAAGGACCTAGTCCTGACAGAATTCTCCAACTGCTGACTAAAGAGCACTTGGACCTTGAATAAACATCAGCAGAACCCAGGCAGCAGTTGCCATGGGCAACTGTGTAAGACCTAGTAGCATGCTGGCTTCAGCATGCTGACCTCAGCACATTCCCAGCTGCGATGGCCATGGGGAGACATGCCTTCTGCCTGAAGAAAGGAGAGGAAAAAGAAAAGAGGACTTTGTCTTGCAACCTGGATATCATCTTAGCCCCAGTAAAATAAAGCACCAGGTAGATTCCTAAAGCCCCCCGTGCCAGGCCCTAGCTCCTGGATGGCATTTCTAGACACACCCTGGACCAGAAGGGAACCTGCTTCACTGAAGGGAAAGACCCAGTCCTGGCAGGATTCATCACCTGCTGACTAAGGAGCCTTTGGGCCTTGAATTAACATCAGTAATAGCCAGGAAATAGTTGCCACAGGCCTTGGATGAGAACCAATACTGTGCTGGCTTCAGATGTGACCCAATACATTCCAGCAGTGGTGGCCATGGGAGTGCTTCTGTAATTCTCCACCAACTCCAGGCAGCTCAGCACAGAAAGAGAGATTCCAGCTGGGCGCGGTGGCTCATGCCTGTAATCCCAGCTCTTTGGGAGGCTGAGGCGGGCGGATCACCTGAGGTTGGGAATTCGAGACCAGCCTGACCAACATGAAGAAACCCTGTATCTACTAAAAATACAAAAATTAGCTGGGCATGGTGGCAGGCATCTGTAATCCCAGCTACTCAGAAGGCTGAGGCAGGAGAATCACTTGAACCTGGGAGGCGGAGGTTGTGGTGAGCCGAGATCACGCCATTGCACTCCAGCCTGGGCAGCAAGAGCGAAACTCCATCTCAAAAAAAAAAAAAAAAAGGGAGATTCCATTTGATTGGGGGAATGTTAAGAAAGAGAACAGAGACTCTGCCTGATAATCCAGGGAATTCCCCCAGATCGTATCCAAGACCACCAAGGCAGTACCTCTATGAATGTGCAAGAGCCACAGTGTTACTAGTCTTGGGGTGACCCCTAATACAGATAAGTCAGCAGTGACCAAAAACTTAGATCACAACACCCAATTCCTTTTGAATACTTGGAAAGTCTTCTCAAGACGGGTGGGCATGAACAAACCCAGACTGCAAAGATTAGAATAAATAACTCTTTAATGCCCAGACATAGATGAGCATCCACATGTTATCAGAATCATCCAAGAAAACATGACTTCAAAGCACAAACTGAATAAGGCATCATGACCATCTCTGGAGTGACAGAGCTATGTGACCTTTCAGACAAAGAATTCAAAATAGCTATTTTGGGGGAATGCAACAAAATCCAAGATAACACAGAGGACTTCAGAATCCTATGAGATAAATTTAACAAAGAGATTGAAATAATTTTTAAAAATCAAGCAGAAATTTGGGAGCTGAAAAATTCGATTGGCAAACTGAAGAATGAATGCAACAGAATCTCAACAGCAGAACTAATCAAGCAGAAGAAGAACTAATGAGCTTCAAGACAGGCTATTTAAAAATATACAGTCTGAAGAGTCAAAAGAAAAAAGAATAAAAGAATAAAGAAAAAAATAATGAATCATGCCTACAGGATCCAGAAAATAGCCTCAAAGGGGCAAATCTAAGAGTTATTGGTCTTAAAGAGGAGGTGGAGAAAGAGATAGGGGTAGAAAGTTTATTCAAAGGGATAATAACAGAGAACTTTCCAAACCTAGAGGAAAATATCAATATTTAAGTACAAAAAGGTTATAGAACACCAAGCAGATTTAACCCAATTAAGACTACCTCCCGACATGTAGTACCCAAACTCCTAAAGATGGAGGATAAAGAAAGGATCCTAAAAGCAGCAAGAGAAAGCAAACACATAACATACAATGAAGCTCCAACACAACTGGCAGCATACTTCTCAGTGGAAACCTTACATGCCAGGGGAGAGTGACTTGACATACTTAAAGTGCCAAAGGGAAAAAACTTTTACCCTAGAATAGCATATCTGATGAAAATACCTTTCAAACATTAAGGAGAAACAAAGACTTCCCCGACAAACAAAAGCTGAGGGTTGTCACCGACACCGGACTTGACCTGTGAGAAATACCGAAGGGAGTCCTTCAGTCTAAAAAAAAGAATCCCAATGAGCAATAAGAAATTATCTGAAGGTACAAAATTCACTAGTATCAGTAAGTACACAGACAAATACAGATGTAATAACACTGTAATTGTGGTGTGTAAACTACTCATATCTTGACTAGGAAGACTAAAAGACAAACCTATCAAAAATAACAACTGCAACAACTTTTTAAGGCATGGACTGTATAATAAGATATAAATAGAAACAACAAAAAATTAAAAGCAGGAGTGGAGATGATGTTACATTGTGGAGTTTTTATTACCTTTGTCTTTCCTTGTTTGTTTTGCAAGCAGAATTAAGTAAGTTGTCATCAGTTTAAAAAATGGGTTATAAGATGTTATTTGCAAGCCTCATGATATCCTCTAATTAAAAAAACTATAACAGATACACAAAAAACATAAAGCAAGAAATTAAAAAATACCACCAGAGAAAATCCCTTTCGGAAAAAGGAAGACAGGAAGGCAGAAAGAAAGAAAGGGAAGACCACAAAACAGCCAGAGAAAACAGATAACAAAATGGCAGGAGTTAAGTCCTTACTTATCAATAACAATATTGAATGCAAGTGAATTAAACTTTCTAATCAAAAGACAGTGGCTGAATGAATTTAAGAAACTGGACTCAATTATCTGATGCCTACAAAAAACACATTTCACTTATAAAAACACACATAGAATGAAAAATAAAGGGATGGAAAAAGACATTTTATGCAAATGGAAATAAAAAAGTGAGCAGCAGTAGCATATATATATATCAGATAGAACAGACTTTAAGACAAAAATAATAAAAAGAGACAAAGAATTTCATTACATAATGATAAAGTGATCAATTTAGCAAGAGGATGTAACAATTTTAAATATATATGCACCAAACACTGGAACCCCCAGGCATGTAAAGCAAATATTATTAGCACTAAAGAAAGAGATAGGACCCCAATACAGTTATACTTGGAGATGTCAGCAACCCATTTTCAGCACTGGACAGATTAACCAGACAGAAAACCAACAAGAAATATTGGACCTAGTACGTATTGTAGACGAAATGGACCTAATAAATATTTACAGAACATTTCATCCAATGGCTGGGAATACACATTCTTCTCTTCAACAGGAGAATAATGGATCATTCTCAAGGACAGACTATACATTAGGCCTTAAAAGAGATATTAAAAAGTTCAAAACAATTGAAATAATATTTGGTATCTTCTCTGACCACAATGGAATAAAACTAGAAATCAATAAAAAGAAGAACTTTGAAAACTATACAAACACATGGAAATTAAACAATATGCTCCTGAATGAACAGTGGGCCAATGAATAAATTAAAAAGGAAATTTAAAATTTTACTGAAATAAATGAAAATAAATGAAATAAATGAAAATACAACATGCCCAAACCTATGGGATTCAGCAAAAGCAGTTATAAGAGGAAAGCTTATACCAATAAGTGCCTACCTCAAAAACATAGAAAATGTCACCTAATGATACATTTTGAAGAACTAGAAAAACACCAGTGGGTCAATGAATAAATTAAGAAGGAAACTGAAAAATTTCTTGAAACAAATGGTAATGCAAACACGACATACCAAAACCTACAGGATACAGAGAAAGCAGTGCTAAAAATTTCATAGCTATAAGTACCTACATCAAAAAAGAGAAAAAACTTTAAATAAACAATCTAAAGATGCTTTTTTCTTTTTTTAATTTTTCCTGAGAGACAGAGTTTCGCTCTTGTTGCCTAGGCTGGAGTGAAATGGTGCAATCTCGGCTCACTGCAACATCCGCCTCCTGGGTTCAAGTGATTCTCCTGCCTCAGCCTCCCAAGTAGCTGGGATTACAGGCATGTACCACCACACCCAGCTGATTTTGTATTTTTAGTAGAGATGGAATTTCTCCATGTAGGTCAGGCTGGTCTTGAACTCCTGACCTCAGGTCAGCCTCCCAAAGTGCTGGGATTACAGGCGTGAAACACCGTACCCAGCCAGATGCTTCTTAAAAAACTAGGAAAGAGCAAACCAAATCCAACATTAGCAGAAGAAAATAAATAATAAAAATCACAGCAGAAATAAATGAATTTGAGATAAATAAGAAAAATACAAAAGATAAATGAAACAAAGCATTGGTTTTTTAAAAAGTCTAAACAAATTTGACAAACTTCAGCCGGACTAAGAAAAAAAGAGAAAAGACCCAAATGAATACAATCAGAAATGAAAAATGAAACATTACAATTGATATTGCAGAAATTAAAAGGTTCATTAGTGGCTACTATGAGCAGCTACATACCAATAAATTGGGCTGGAATAAATTGACAATTTCTAAGACACATACAACCTACCAAGATTGAATCAGGAAGAAATCCAAACCCTGAACAGACCTGTAACAAGTAATGAGATCAAAACTGTCAAAAAGGCTCCCAGTAAAGAAAAGCCCAAGACCCGATGTCTTTACTGCTGAATTCTACCAAACATTTAAAGAATTAATACCAATCCTACTCAAACTATTACAAAAAACAGAGAAGGAAAGAATACTTTGAAACTCACTCTATGAGGCCAATATTACCCTGATACCAAAACAGACAAAGACACTTCAAAAAAAAAAAAAAAGAAAATTACAGGACAGTATCTCTGATGAATATGGATGCAAAAGTCCTGAACAAAACACTAGCAAAACAAATTTAGCAATACATTAAAGAGATCATTAATCATGACCAAGTGGGATTTATCCCTGGGATGCAAGGATGCTTCAACATATGCAAATCAATCAATGTGATACATTATATCAAGAGAAGGAAGGGCAAAAACCATATATCATTTCAATTGATGCTGAAAAATCATTTGATAAAATTCAAAATCTCTTCATAACAAAAACCCCAAAAAATGGAGTATAGAATGAATATGCCTCAATACAATAAAAGCTGTATATGAGAGACCCACAGCTAGTATCATACTGAACAGGGACAAACTGAAAGTCTTTCCCCTGAGATCTGGAACACGACAAGAATGCTGGCTTTCAACACTGTTACTCAACATAGTACTGGATGTCCTAGCTAGAATAACCAGACAAGAGAAAAAAAAAAAAGGGCATTCGAAGTGGAAAGAAAGAAATCAAATTATTCTTGTTTTCAGATGATATAATCTTCTGTTTGGAAAAACCTAAAAACTCTACAAAAAAGCTATTATAACTGATAAACAAATTTAGTAAAGGTACAGGATACAAAATGAACATACAAAAATCAGTAGCATTTCTATATGCCAACAGTGAGCAATCTGAGAAAGACATTTAAAAAGTAATCCTATTTGCAATAATCATACATAAAATAAAATACCTAGGAATTAACCAAAGAAGTGAAAGATTTCTATAATAAACATGATAAAACACTGATGAAAAACATTGAAGAGACACAAAAAAATGAAAAAAAATACTCCATGTTCACAGATTGGAACAATCAATATTGTTATAATGTCTGTTCTACCTAGAGCAATCTACAGATTCAGTGCAAGGCCCTATAAAAATACTAATGACATTCTTCACAGAAATAGACAAAAAAATCCTAAAATTTATATGGAACCACAAAAGACAAAGAATATCCAGGGCTATCCTGAGGAAAAAGAACTAAAATGTAGAAATCACATTATCTGACCTCAAATTATACTACAGAGCTATAGTAAACAAAACAGTGTGGTACTAGCACAAAAACAGACACATAGAGCAATGGAACAGAATAAAGAACCCAGAAACAAATCCACACACTTACAGTGAACTCATTTTCGATGAAAGTGCCAAGGACACACACTGAGGAAAAAATGGTCTCTTCAATAAATGGTGCTGGGAAAATTGGATATCCACATACAGATGAATGAAAATAGACCCCTATCTCTCACCATATACAAAAATCAAATTAAAATTGATTAAAGACTTAAATCTAAGACCCTAAACTATAAAACTACTACAAGAAAACGTTGGGGAAATTCTCTAGGACATTGCCCTGGGCAAAAAATTTTTGAGTGATACCCCACAAGCACAGACAATCAAAGCCAAAACAGCCAAATGGGATTACATCAAGTTAAAAAGCTTCTGAACAGCAAAGGAAACAGTTAACAAAGTG
Source organism: Hylobates moloch (assembly GCF_009828535.3). Lineage (NCBI taxonomy): Eukaryota > Metazoa > Chordata > Mammalia > Primates > Hylobatidae > Hylobates > Hylobates moloch. The sequence continues at coordinate 4,061,192 of NW_026652301.1, read as the reverse complement.
AAGAGACAACCCATGGAATGGGAGAAAATATTTGCAAACTACCCCTCTGACAAGGGATTAATAATCAGAATATGTAAGGAGCTCAAACAACTCTAAAGGAAAAAAACTAATAATCTAATCAAAAACTGGGCAAAAAATTTGAACAGGCATTTCTCAAAAGAAGACAGACAAATGATAAACAGTCATGTGAAAAGTGCTTGACATCTTTGATAATCAAAGAAATGCAAATCAAAGCTACAAAGAAATATCATCTCACCCCACTTAAAATGGCTCATATCCAAAGACAGGCCATAACAAATGCTGACAAGGATATGGAGAAAAGGGAACCCTTGTACACTGTTGGTGGGAATGTAAGTTAGTACAACCTCTGTAGAGAACAGTTTGGAGGTTCCTCAAAAAACTAAAATTAGAGCTACCATAAGATCCAGCAATTTCACTGATGGGCATATACCTCAAAGAGTGAAAATCAGTATATCAAAAAGATATCTGCACTCCTATGTTTTTTGCATCACTGCTCACAATAGTTAAGATTTGGAAGCACCCTAAGTGACCATCAACAGATGAATGGATAAAGAGAATGTGGTACATATATACAACGTAATACTATTCAGCCATGAAAAAGAATGAAATTCTGTCATTTGCAAAAACATAAATAGAACTAGAGATCATTATGTTAAGTGAATAAGCCAGGCACAGAAAAACAGACATCACATATTCTCACTTATTTATGGGATCTAAAAATCAAAACAAGTGAACTTATGGACATAGACAGCAGAAGGATGGAAACCAGAAGCTAAGTAGGGTAGCAGGGGCAGAGGGAGGTGGGGATAGTCAATGGGTATGAAAAGGTAGTTAGAGAGGGGTGGCTAGCAAGATGGCCAAATAGGAACAGCTCTGCTCTGCAGCTCCCAGCGAGATCAATGCACAAGGCAAGTGATTTCTGCATTTCCAACTGAGGTACCCGGCTCATCTCTTTTGGATCTGGTTAGACAGTGGGTGCAGCCCACACAGGGTGAGCTGAAACAGGGTGGCGTGTTGCCTCACCTGGGAAGCACAAGGGGTCAGGGTACTCCCTCCCCTAGGCAAGGGAAGCCGTGAGGGACTGTGCCAAGAGAAACAGTGCATTCTGGCCCAGATACTATGCTTTTCCCATGGTCTTCACAACCCACAGACCAACAGATTCCCTTGGGTGCCTACACCACCGGGGACCTGGGTTTCAAGTACAAAACTGGGCGGCCATTTGGGCAGACACTGAGCTAGCTGCAGGAGATTTTTTTTCGTACTTCAGTGGAACCTGGAATTCCACTGAGACAGAACCCTTCACTGCCCTGGAAAAGGGGCTGAAGCCAGGGAGCCAAGTGGTCCCTGAATAGACCCTGAAGACTGCCTCCTTCCCAACTTCAAATGCCAGCCAATATCCTAGGTTGTTTTAACGTGTGCTTCTGATTGACTGACTATAAATCAGAGGTACTATGACCCCGTCTCAGGTTCAATTATTTGCCAGAATTGCTCAGAGAAGTCTGGGAAATACTTTACTTACATTTACCCGTGTATTATAAAAGCATACAAATAAACAGCCAGATGAAAGATGCAAGAGCAAGATAGGGAGGAAGGCGCCTAGAGCTTCCATGATGCCTCAGGGTGCTCCACCTTCCCAGCACCTTCAGGAGTTCAGCAACCTGGAAACTCCCTGAACCCTGTCCTTCATGGTTTTGTACAGAGGTTTTATTATGTAAGCATGATTGACTGCATCAGTGGCTATTTGTAATTAATTCAGCCTCCAGCTCCTCTTCTTTCCCCAAAGGTTGAAAAGTGAAGCTGAAAATTGCAAACCTTTCTTCACTAGGTTGGTTCCCCTGACAAGTCCTATCAGGAGACTATCCAGGATCCTCCAGCTAGTCCCCCAGCATACAAAAAGACACAAATCACTTTAGAGATTCCCAGGGTTTTAGGGGCTATGTGTAAAAAAAAAGAGGACAGGTACGTAGAAATCAAATATATTTTTCTTATTATATTTTATAATATCACATATTTTTTATTATTATAATGTCACAAAGTTCCGTAAGGCTCATTTCAAACTTTTAGCCTCAAGAATTATAAAATAACAAATGTATGTTTTAAGCTATTACATTTGTGATAATTAGAGCAGCAATAGGGAACTAAAACAAGCAGGTATTTTATTTAAGAAGAAATACTTATAGCTGATTAATGAAACATGATGCTCAAGCTTATTAAGAGAAATTAAACTAAAATAATATAATATTTCATTACCATCAGATTAGGCAAAAATGAAAATTTAATAATGTCAGATTTATGGAGAGGATATTGATTAATTAGAATTTTCACTCACTTTAGGTGGTGTAAATTTTAGGAAAATAGGGGCCGTGGGCAGTGGCTCATGTCTGTAATCCCAGCATTTTGGGAAGCCAAGGCGGATCACCTGAGGTCACAAGTTCTAGACTAGCCTGACCAACATGGTGAAACCCCGTATCTACTAAACACAAAAAATTAGCTGGGCATGGTGGTACATGCCTGTAATCCCAGCTGCTTGGGAGGCTGAGGCAAGAGAATCGCTTGAACCTGGGAGGTGGAGGTTGCAGTGAGCCGAGATTGTGCCATTGCACTCTAGCCTGGGCAACAGGAGCGAAACTCCATCTCAATAAATAAATAAATAAATAAATAAATAAATAAATAAATAAATAAATTTATTTTAGGAAAATAGGCATTACCTAATATGTGAGTACACACATAACCTATGACCCAACTACTCCGAGGGATATAGCTGAAAAAAACACCATTTCTCTACACGTACAACACTTCTGATAGCAAATGTGCTTTTTTTTCCACGTGAAGCAGTTTTATATCTCTCTGGATATCAGCTTCGTGTCTCACAATTTAATCCAATTCTGACACTATTTACCTAGAGTTAGCATCAGATCACACAAGTTAAATGCTTCAGTCCCGCAAGACTAACACCATTTTTGATGCTAACTGCAAATCTGGGTCTCATGTACTTTTGACTGACTGGCTGTAAATCAGAGGCTTCTACCCCCCTCTCCTTGGGTTTGATAATTTGCTAGAACAGCTCACAGAACTTGGGAAAACACTTTATTTACATTCCATAGTTTGTTGTAAAAGACACAATTCAGGAACAGCAGTATGGGTATATGTTTCATAATAAAAATGTTTTAAAAATGATTTTATTTCAGTGAAGAATACATTAAAAAAAGTTGTTTTCTGGTCAAAACATAAATTAAAATATTAACGTTTTAGTACTTTTGGTCAAAATATATTTTGTGGTTCTTAAATTTGCAATTTGGAAAATTATTAATCTTTAAAAAAAAGTCAAAACTTTCTCATTCATTTATTCTTTAAATGGATATTTATTGATGCCTGTCCATCAAATACTATAATTTTTCTATTTAGATTATTTGACTAAAAGATAGTCTTTGCTTTAGCTATACAATATGCAATATTTTTAAAAGATTATATGAATATGCATCTCCACAGATGCCTACATTTCTGCAGACAGATAATCAGAGAAAGACCAATTTGTTTGCAAAACAGGTCTAGTCTCATTAAACTTGGCCTGATTATTTACGTAAGTGTAGCAAGAACAGTGATCAACCATATAGGCCCTTTTAAGTCTGCTTTTAAAAAGGAATCTCTGATTAGACTTTTAAAAGTGTTCTCCCTGCTAGTAAGCCAAAGACTTGCCATCTGAATTTGCCTGTAATATCTATAAATTTAGGGAAATTCTTCTGTTCTTAAGAACCTCGAAATATTTTTGAGGTTCTTGGGCCTTCTTTCATGAGGCTTGGGAACCTTTAAAGCCAGATATCAGGCCAATTATTTACAAGGGCCTTTATTGGCTCCGTAAAGTCAACCTTAGCTTTTTAAAACTGTCTGATCATATCTGATTCTATGTATGTTCTCAAATGTAACGTTCCATTCAAAGCCCTGATAATACTGTATAACCAAAGTTTCCAGTTGTCTCCTGTTACAAGGCAAGCAGATTCCTATTGCATTTATGCAAATAATGATATTGCCATAAAGTAAGAATACTCACAGATAGCTTTTGGATTCTAGAGGGATCAGGTAAAAAGAAAAAGTAATTGTTTCATCTTTTTTCACAGAGGTATACTTTATCAAATCGCTATAAGTTATAGATAGCTTAAGGGAAAAGAAAACTGTTTCCTTAAATCTGAAAAAGTAAAACACTAAAGAGCCAGCAATGTTTCAAACAAAAAGGCCATAAAATTAATAATCTATTTGTTCAGTCCCATGTAATTAATTCTTGTTCTGCTTGATGTTGGGTTAGCAGTTTTATGAACCAATCAGTTTCTTCATTAGAGTCCTGGAAATTATTTACCTAGTTCAACGGTGTGAACTTAAAGTTGGAAACCTGTATTTGTCAGAGTCTTTTTCATGAATCTTCTTGAAGACGAAACATTTTAGGACTACAGATGCTTGCAAAAGCTTTCAGAGTAAAACAAGTAACCATCTATGGACGACAATGCTTAAAATTGACATGGTTAAAGATCTGATGAGAGAGTTCATTATAATAATGATGAAATTGACAAGGAAATTTGGATATTTCTATGGCATACAACATTTTAACACAATACCAAAATTATGCCTGATAAAGTGTCAGGACACACCAAATTTTTAGAAATTTTATGTAATTTCTGTGACATTCATAACATATCCATGTAAATCTAATTCAAAGAAGGTTAAACAACATTTTTTATTTGACAATGCTTCCCATGCAAATTTAACATATCAAATAAGTCTAATTAGTGTGATACCTTTCCTTTTATAAAGAGCGAGAAAAAATAATTTTTATATATTCCAGAAATCCCTGGAAATTCTCAAAGTTAGTTCAAGGTCAAAAATACTTAATTTAGAACTTAATTTTGTAAAGTTTCTAAAAAATATCAAAGGTTTAAAATATTTGATAAAAAGACAATCACACGTCACTTTGAAACAATAGTCATTAATTTAACCAGAGTGATAATTAAAAGACTTCAAAGGCAATTGCAGAAAGTTACATAGTTTTAGGGAAAAATATCCCTTTGCTGTTTGAATAAAGAGGACTCAGTTTTCTTAAGTATTTGAAGACCTAACAACATGAAGCACAGGAAATTATTTTAATAAAACACAGAATTTTTCTCCCAAGCAAGTTACTTAAAGGCAAAGAAAAAACTTTCACAATCAGTTTAAAAGAGAAGATCAAATTCTGGTTGTAGTTTAGTGGACTTTTCATACTAAGGCTGATTTTATTTTTAAATAACTCATAAACAAATCCATTCAAATCTTAGCCACCTTGACCGCAGATAAAATTCCTTTCCTAAGATTATTTAATTATTTTTCCACAAACCTACAACTTTCTTTTTTAGTTTTATTTATTTATTTATTTTGAGACAGTCTCGCTCTGTCACCAGGCTGGAGCACAGTGGTGCCATCTCAGCTCACTGCAACCTCCGCCTCCCAGGTTCAAGAGATTCTCCTGCCTCAGCCTCCCGAGTAGCTGGGACTACAGGCACACACCACCACGCTCAGGTAATTTTTGTATTTTTAGTAGAGACGTGGTTTCACCATGTTGTCCAGGATGGTCTCATGATCCACCCGTCTTGGCCTCCCAAAGTGCTGGGATTACAGGCATGAGCCACCGCCAGCCCAACTTTCTTATATCTATTCAGTTTTGCCTATTCTCTTTCACTGTGGCACAGTTCATGTTTACTAACAGATCCAAATATCTTTTTTTCTTCTGTAATAAGAAGCCAAGTATAGAAAAACTTATGTTCCACAATTAATGTTTCAGTATTTATCTGATTTCGAAAGTGATTTAGATATTCAAATTTAATATTCATTATTTAATTTAACTGAGTAAAACTCCAAGGGAATAAGTTACCAAAGAGATTTCAAAAACTCTTTTCGAATAGACATAACGTCAAACAAAGCTAGCCATCAGCAAGTTATTTCCCTATAGGTATTTTCACTGTATGCACATGTTAGGCAGCCATCATGAAAGCAAGAGTCCTAAAAAGTTAACTACACTGTTTTTTGTTGTTTGTGCTTGAAATATATTAGTAATGCACACTGCATGTCACTTACACCTTTTCTTTATAATATTAAATATCTAGTAGAGATAAATGTATCTGACTAGTAAACCCAGGTAAAATAAAAATATCAAGCTCATATTATACCTAAAATTGATAACTCAGAAGATGCAGCTTTTTTTTGTTCTTTTGTTTTTTTTGAGCCAGAGTCTCACTCTGTTGCACAGGCTGGAGTGCAGTGGCACAATCTTGGCTCACTGTAATCTCCGCCTCCCTCGTGGGTTCAAGCGATTCTCTTGCCTCAGCCTCCCAAGTAGCTGGGATTACAGGAGCCCACCACTACGCCAGGCTAATTTTTGTATTTTTAGTAGAGACAGAGTTTCACCATGTTGGCCAGGCTGGTCTCAAACTCCTGACCTCAGGCGATCAGCCTGCCTTGGCCTCCCAAAGTGTTGTGATTACAGGCGTGAGCCACTGCGCCTGGCCACAGCTATTTTAATAAATGAACAATATTAAACTAATCTTATTTACCAAAGATTTACCAGTCATGAGAACTTGAAACATATTTTGGGTTAGTTTCTATAATTCCAAAAGTTTAAGAAAAGTATTGACGTGCTGCAAAATGACATTTCAGTAAATGAGGGACTGTGTATAAAAAGTGGTCTCATAAGATTATAATGAAGTTGAAAAAGTACTGTTGCTTAATGGCTTTGTAGCATAGTTTGTAGTGCAATGCATTATTCATATGCTTATATGATACGTGTTTATGTGTTTTTGTAAACAAACCAACTGAACTGTCAGTCATGTAAATTATAGCACAATTATGTACATAATTGTTTGATGTACATAATGCATGATACTGTACATAATACATGATACAGTACATAATGCATGATACTGATCATAAATGGAAACTGACCCAATAGTTCCATAGTTTTTTTTTTAATAAACATAGAAATCCACCCTTCTGGTCTTAAAGTTTAAAACTTATATTTGTTTTATCTGAGTCCCTTCCTCAGGAAACAACCTTCAGTCCTCTCAAAAAGAGTATCAAATACCTGAAACTCACCAGATCACCACATTCAATGAGGTGGATTTCTTCCTTGCCCCTCCCTAGTTCCTGCCTTCTTACACATCATTACGTTACTTCCCTGCTATACTCAACTGTACTTTTTATCATTATTTTAGACTCTACTTCTTGTACTTATTTTTAAAAATTGCTGTAAAACAGCCTCAGGTATGTCTTGCAAGAGGTATTCCAAAAGAAGCCTTATCATCATAGGAGACAGCAGCTTCATGCATGTTATTGACCATGAAAAACTTCCAGTGGGACAAGATGTGGAGGTGGAAGACAGTGATCTTGACGATCCTTGCCCTGTGTAGGCCTAGGCTAACGTATGTACTTTGTATTAGTTTTTAACAAAAATCTAAAAAGTTTAAAAACATTTAAAAATAGAAAAAAGCTTATAGAATAAGATTTTAAAAATAAATATTTTTGAACCATCGTGCAACGTGTTTGTGGTTTAAGCTGTTACTATAAAAGTCTAAAAGTTAAAAAAAAAATTTAAAATTTATAAAGTAAAAAGAGTAAGCTAAGGTTAATTTATTATTGAAGAAAGTTTTTATATAAATTTAGGGTAATCTAAGTGTACAGTGTTATGAAGTCGACAGTAGTGCACAATGATGTCCTGGTTTTCACCTTCACTTACCACTCACTCATTGACTCAGTGCAATTTCCAATCCTGCAAGGTCCATTTATGGTAAGTACTCTATGCAAAAGCCCCATTTAAAAAATCTTTTATAGCATATTTTTTCTATGTACTTTTGTGTTACAATTGCTTACAGCATCCAGTACAATAACCTCCTATATAGGCTTGTGGCTAGAAGCAATTGGCTACACTAGATAGCCTAGGTATATAACAGGCCATGCTGTCTAGATTTGTGTAAATACACTGTATGATGTTTGTGTAACCAAACTCATGTTTGGCTGCTTGCTGCTCAGAAAGCCAGACACTGGAAGTGATGTTTGGTGGAAGGAAAGCGGGTTTATTCAAGTGGTAGCTGCTTGGGAAACAGCCATATTCTAGTCTCAAAAAGCCATCGTAAACTTTCAGGCTAACTAAAGGGGTTTTAAGGGGAAAAGTGGCATGGAAACTATGTGTATGAGTGGTGTAGGATATAGATCTGCTTGTCATCCAATGGCTATCTAGAGTAATGGACTATTCAGAGGCCTGGTTGGTATCAGGTTATAGATCAACTGTGCAACTGCCATCTCTGCTTCCTGCCTGGATTGTTTTAAGATTAGCCTTTGGAGTTCTCCAGTGAACAAGTAGTTAGATATATGTGTAGCAAGAAACGAAGGGAGGGAAGGGTTACTTTTAAAGAGAGCTAGCAAACTGACTATACTGGTTACATGAAGGGAGGGAAGGGTTACTTAGAGAAAGCTAGCAAACTGACTATACTGGTTACATGAAGGGAGGGAAGGGTTACTTTTAGAGAAAGCTAGCAAACTGACTATACTGGTTACATTTGCACAGTGACAAAATCATCTAATGGCTCATTTCTCAGAACGTATTGTATCCTCGTTGGTAAGCAACACATGACTGTACTTAATTTATATAATCTCTTAGTTTTCCTTAAGCCAATTAAATAAAGCTCTTTTAAAAGTTAATTTTGTCAATACCATCTGGAGGTAGAAGAATATCACATGTAGATTACATACATACATAGATGTGCATAAGCACATAGACAGAAGTAAATACATATCATATAGCTTCTGTATTAGTCTGTTCTCACATTGGTATAAAACTAAGTAATTTATAAAGAAAAGAGGTTTGGCCAGATGTGGTGGCTCATGTCTGTAATCCCAGCACTTTGGGAGGCCAAGGTGGGTGGATCACTTGAGGTTAGGAGTTTGAGACCAGCCTGGCCAGCAAGGTGAAACCTCATCTCTACTAAAAATACAAAAATTAGCCTGGCATGGTGTGGAAGCCTGTAATCCCAGCTGCTAGGGAGACTGAGGCAGAAGAATCGCTTGAACCCAGGAGGCAGAGGTTGCAGTGAGCTGATGGATTGCACCACTGCAATCCAGGCTGGGCAACAGAGTGAGACTCCATCTTAAAAAAAAAAAGAGGTTTAATTGACTCACAGTTCTGCAGGCTGTCCAGGACGCATGGCTGCACAGGCCTCAGGAAACCTATAATCATGGTGGAAGGCAAAGGAGAAACAGGTATGTTCCACATGCCTGGAGCAGGAGGAAGAGAACAAAGCGGGAGGTGCCACACACTTTTAAACAACCAGATCTCATGAGAACTCACTCACTATCACAAGAACATCAAGCGGGAAATCTGCCCCCATGATCCAATTACCTCCCTCAGGCCCTTCCTCCAACATTGGGGATTATAATTAGACATGAGATTTGGTTGGGGAAACAAATTCAAACCATATCAGCTTCTGTTTTAAAATTTATGTCATGTACCATGTACAATAATAAAAAACTCACTAGTAGTTTATAAAATAATATATGAATCAGAATTTTATTCTGGCCAATGAAATAAGACTTTCTTCATTGATAGCTAACACTTTCTACTACTATTTGTGAAAAGAGGTTTTAAGATTTTTTATTTGGCAGTTTTTAAATACAGTTGACCCTTGAACAACACAGGTTTGAATGGTGGAGGTCCACATATACACCAATATTTTTTCAACCAAATGCAGATAAAAAATACAGTATTCCTGGGATGCAAAACCCATGCCTATGGAGGGCTGACTTTTTGTACATGTGGGTTCCAGGAATGGCTCTTAGGTAAGACAAGGCAAAAAAATTGCATCTCAAATGCAGAGTTTAAACCTGTGCTTTAATACCATCATTTTCAGAAACAAAGAATGGCGTAGGTAAAGGCCCAGTTAAAATAAGATGGCCAAAAAAAGCAACTTAAACAAAGGTAAGGTTTGTTCTGTAGATTTAAGCTGATACCTCTCCAGTCTAAGAGTTTCTAGTGATTTAGCCCTTTTTTCCTTTCTTGTGCAGAGAGAGATCCACACTTACAAATGGAGATTTTCTTTATAGATTGATTTGTTTTCCTAACAAAAGGGTCTCACAGTAACTGGCTGAAATAGTCCTTATGCCAGAAAGGCATATTTTGGAGACTAATTCAGCTACACAGGCTGCTTCTTAACCCAATCTGTGTTTCTTTAACTAGATTACTGAGTTCAGGATGGAGCTCATTAATAAGTAGGGCAAACAGAGCGTTTTCTATTCCTGGACTCAGCATGGATAGACCAGAATCTTTTATAAACAATGCTTCTAACCTTTACTTATAGTCAGAAACACGTTAATCCTTTTTCTTTTTCTTTTTTCTTTCTTTTTTTTTTTTTTTTTTTGAGAGACGTAGTCTCCCTCTGTCGCCCAGGCTGAAGTGCAGTGGTGCAGTCTCCGCTCACTGCAAGCTCCGCCTCCCGGGTTCACGCCATTCTCCTGACTCAGCCTCCCAAGTAGCTGGGGCTACAGGCGCCCGCCAACACGCCCGGCTAATTTTTGTATTTTTAGTATAGACGAGGTTTCACCATGTTAGCCAGGGTGGTCTCGATCTGCTGACCTCGTGATCTGCCTTCCTTGGCCTCCCAAAGTGCTGGGAATACAGCCGTGAGCCGCCGAGCCCGGCCCATCCTTTTTCTTTTCACAAGATTGAATGACCAGTTAGGGTTTGTTTAGTTTTTTAGGAATTACTTTGGGTTTTAAGAGGTTGTTATTTTCTTAACCCTTTACTTTGTCTATCTTGGAAGATTAAGTAATTGAATCTTTGATATATTTCTCAGTACCTCCCATTTGGATTTAGCCATCTATTTTCAGGGTTTACCAGGTCCCAGTAACATGTAAATGTAAGTTGCCAAAGGTCATAGTCTTGGATCATATACTCCAACAAGAATTCTAAACTTCTTGGCAATTTTATGAAGGTTTCCTTTGGGGCAGGAAAACGTTTCACTTTTTCTCTGTGCTCAAGATTTTGATCAACACAAACAGGTGGTTAAAGAAGCACACCTGACTGTTCTAAAGGCCTAACTTTGTAAGGCACTTGTTTAATTTTCTTTTTATTTTTAGGGTGAGAAGGTAACTAAGCTAAAAGGTTAGTAGATTCAGAGTAGGCCGAGAAGAATAGAAAGTGTAGTTGGAGATGTCAGTCAATATACTGTTATTTCTAATCGATTAATTGCTTACACTTTTGTCTTTTGTAAGGATTTTGGAGAATACATATATTCTCATTTAGTCTTTTAGAAGCTCTGCATGCCAAACACACATTCTCCATGATTTCTGTGTCATTTGTAATCCCCTTTTTTTTTTATTCTAGCGCACCTTGCAAGTCAACAATTTTATCTAGTTTAAGACTTTCATGCTCTAGTGGATGTGACTCTTGAGCTGCCTTTGGTAAATTTCATCAATTTCTCTAGAAAAGCATATATTCTTGATCTATAGTTCTTATAGATGAAATTGGCTAGAGTTCCACATGGAGGAGTTCTAGACTTCTTGGATCCAGATGAATCCATGACCCCTGTCTTCTTGTAATCTTACCCACTGGAGACCTCCCTACTGCACCCAGTCCAGTTTCTGTCTGACACAGTATAACATCTCAAATAAAAAAATAAATAAACTTCAAAACATAGGTTTTAACTGACATTTTTCCCTGAGAGACCTGGCCAGTAAGTGAGGAAGAAAGATACTGAGTTAAAACTCAATATCTTTTTATTAGCAATTCTCCATTGCATGGAAATGTATTTTGTTTTAATTTGTTCATCTGTTGTCTGGATAGAAAAGGCAGAATGGAAACTAAAAGCAAACCGAAGCTCATACAAGGAAAGAACTAAATAAACACGTAACAAAACAAGATCAGAGTATTTTGATGTTAGATTTTCTACTTCTGCCATTTGGAGAAACCAGGGTATTGTAGAAATTAATAAGGCAGCACTTTATGGATTGATTTGTTCTGGTAAGAAGAGACCCCCAACTCTTTCATTACAGAGAAGCAATGTAAACTAAGCAACGAACTCCGTATCACTACAAATAGCTATTCTAATCTGCATGTCAGAATAAAATCGACACATTCATAGTATGTGGATATTTAAAAGAACATTTAAAAGATATGTTTGTAGGCACTTTCTCTGAATAAGGAAGAACTATGTTTCAGTTGCCTTCTCTATACAGCTGAACTCATCTGTTAACAGGATTAATTTTAATAAGCCATTTCTAAGATCTAACAAAAATTAGTCACTGTTTTTCACACTAAACCCAGTAGGAAAATAATGTTCCCCCAATTTTATAGACAGAAAACTGTACAGAGAGAAATAAAGTGTCCATCAATATTATCATAGATGAAGTTGGTAAGGCAAGATGCATAATCAGTTTGTCAGCTCTTGGTATCTTTATAGCAGTTTAGATCTGTTCTTGGTGTTTCCTCTGCCCATGTGGAATTCACCTAAATTTTAGAGGGTTACAGGCCATGGAGGGGAGGATTCAAGAGAAGCTCTTGAAGAAGACAGGACTATCCACAGGCAGGTGCTCCCTGAGGAAATGAATTGGCTTCTAGGATCCACCCCTCTTTCCCAACTAGTAGAAACCATCCTTGAATATGGTGAATAGGTAAGGGACTTCTAAGAAGTTACTTGCACTTGATTTTTTTTTTCTCCTAGCAAAAGGGTCTCATGATAACTGCCTAAAAATACTCTTTATGCCAGAAAGGCATATTTTGGAGACTAATTCAGCTACAAAAGCTGCTTCTCAACCCAGTCTGTGTTGAAAAGACTAGGTTTGTGAGTGTGTAAGCATCTACACACACAAACCATTTAACTTAAGGGCGCTATGTTTTGTGCCCTCAGGATAAATGGTTTGTATATGTCAATGATTAGCTTAAATCAGAATTAGCCCTTGGATACAGAGAAACTTAAGGTATATAGAGGACGGATTCATACTTGTTTCCACAGCAACAGGATCTCCCCCCTGAGCTTCATCCCTAAATGTCAATTTGATGTTTTCACTCTAAATTTTAAAATCATACCTTAGCTAAGTCTAATGCCATTTCTAATATTTTGGAATTCTAACAGATATGGATAACCTCAGACCTCACTGTAGTGAAAAAATAAATAATTAGCACTTCTTAGTCCATTTTGGAAGATGTAATACATGATAAAAATAGAGTTAAAAGACATTTTATTGTTGTTTTTCCTTTTAAATCTTCTTTATTTTTTCTCAGAGGTATAACAGGGCATTTGAATAAAAGTATGATAGGGTATATCATGCCTGAAACAGTACAATAATGAAGGCATTTCTCGTGTGTTAGTAACTTACTAGTTCTTGATGACTTTGGATCCAGTCACATGCTTTCTTCGATGTGTGATTTCTAGTAAAATCCCAACTCTAATTCTGTACTGTGTCAAAAACTCCCTAAAAATACAAGTGTTAAAATAATCCCCCTTATTTAAAATTCAAACTTTATACATTTTAAAATATTGAGTTTTGGCCACACACTGTGCAGATAACAGCTTTTTATCATTTTCAGGGAATTTTACTGTCATCTATACTTGATATTCACACTTAAAAAAATTTCTTTTAAGTTCTACAAGGTAATGGTAGTAAGTTGATACTGTCCTTTACAGTAATCTCCTCTTAAGTCTCCAGAGAAGAGCTGTAAGAATCTTGAAAAGCAAAACAAAAAAGATATGCCCTCCTTAATTGTACAAATATAGTCATTAACAGCGTAATGACATTTTGGTCAGTGATGGAATGCATATACGTCAGTGGCTTCCTAAGTTATAAGATTGTGTTTTTACTGTACCTGTTTTAGGTTTAAATAGGTTTTGACGGACAAATCTTTACCATTGTGTTTCAATTGCCTACACTATTCAGTACACGACATATTGCACAGATTTGTAGCTGATCAGCAATAGGCTATGCCATATAGCCCAGTTGTGTAGAAGGCTATACCATCTAGGTTTGTGTAAGTTCACTCTATGAAGTACACTCTTCAAGTACACTTTATAATGTTTACACAATGATGAAATCACCTAATGATGCGTTTCTCAGTATGCAACCCTGTCGTTAAGCAACACATGACTATACCAAACTGTCAAGGATGGGGCCATATACAGTCTATACCCCTCCATAGGAATTTTTGTAAACACTGGAAATGCTTGACTATTGAGGCCTGGAGCTGTGGAAACATGTTGTAGCTAATGGCTTCATTCAAAAAAATTGTCACTTCTCTACTGTCCTTTTCATTAGTCACTGCCACTTTTCTGTTTTGCCAGTTTCATTTTTCCTCCAGGCAAACATCCTGTAAGGCATTAAAAAGAAGGGCGGGAGACTAATTAGTGTGTCAAGGGGAACTAGAGGTATGGTGAGAAATTCAGAATCTCATTTTCCTTTCCCCCCTAAGAATTGATTTTCCTGTCAGCATTGAAAAAATAACAAATGGATGTGCTTCTATTATTTGATGGAGATAAAGTACTTTTTCCTCTCCAAGTATAATTTGCTGCAAATTCTATTAACCAAAAATATATTTCAGAATCAAAATTATTAAAAATTTTGAACATCTTAGTCTAATCATTTGTGACTATAAAATGGATTGATTTGTATTTGTTTATAAATGTAATTAGGATAAATCCAAATAGAAGTGAAATAAAAGATATATAATCAGATTAGAGTACTTGCCAGAAAAGCAATGATTTTTTTAAAAAGCTATGCAGCATGGGGAAAATTTTGCAATCTGTTATAATAAGTATTATATTTATATAGTTTGTTTAGTTGCAGACTGAATGAGAGGTAAAATTTTGTTGTCGCATTTTTCTTGTAAACCACCTCTAGACTTCTTTGCTTCTAGGTAGAAAGTCTTGTTTTGTAGTATGGTTTGTAAATGTTGGCAGGAAGGTGTCACAGGTTAACTCTTATTAATGCTTTTTTTTTTTTTTTTTGAGGAAAGGAGTGGGCAGGCACCAATTCTGTCTATAAACTCCTTTTATTTCATACTGAGAATAGGCAAGATTTGATTGTTTCACACTGTTATCTTGTTTTGATTGATAGTCACATCCTTCCCATTTGGGCATTAGTGATATGGAAAAGTTAGACTCTTGCCAGGGGTGTCATTAATCTGAGTTGTTAGGTATTGATGACCTGAATGTTAACCCTACATGGCAATTCCACTGATTTGTAAGCTTTTCTGGTTTCTGCTCTTTCCTCTTGTCCTGTTTCCCAAGTGATCAATTTCTGTTAGGCTTGTTTGTTTCCAACTGGATTGCTATTTTATGCAGTTTGATTCAAAGATATTGACTTATTCCCCCTGCCCTTCCTCTGGAATGGTACCCTGATCTTATTTTATTTTATTATTTTATATTTATTTATTTACTACAGTAATTTGGTGGCAAATAATTCATTTCTTCTGTGTTCCCCCCCACCCCCCGCTTTCTTGTTTTTAGTGATAAATTGTTCATGCAAGTTATTTTAGTGATAATACACTGTGGTTGGTTAACAACAAACTTGCAGGGTACATGAAAGCAGGTGTTCTGGTTTTCTTTGCATGGGGAAGGTAGCCCCTCCTTCCTTTCTTTTCCTTCCTTCCTTCTTCCCTCCCTTCCTTCCTTCCTCCCCACTCCCTCCCTCCCTACTTTCCTCTCTTCCTTCATTCTTCCCTCTCTCCCTCCTTCCCTCTCTCCCTCCCTCCCTCCCTCCCTTCCTTCCTTCCTTCCTTCCTTCCTTCCTTCCTTCCTTCCTTCCTTCTCCTTCCTTCTTCTTTCTTCTTTCCCAGCTTTGCTACAGGAGAACATATTTCAGTTCTTATAATGGGGCCATAGAAGATACCACAAGGTGGGAGAGCATTGGGTTAGGACTCAGGGTAATCCCCACACGCATAAACCTCAAAATAATCAGATAGGCATAAAGAAAATCAAGAAATTGTCCTTTAAGGAATGGACATAATTTTCTCTGACTCCTTTCAAGGTCTTGTTTTCGTCATCATCTGTGGAAAGCTGGACAAACGAGTCATGTTCTTTTCACTGGGCTTTCAACAACTTGGTTAGAAACTAACGAACTTTTATCAATTAAAAAATAATCGCTTTCTCCTAGTGGAGAAGTTAAGGGCAGTTGTTAGTAGTTAGAAAATAGAAGGAAGATTGGGGAAGTACCAAGTGAGGAATGAGGGCAGACTGAGGAGGAGAATCCATGTGGCTGAGTCCTGGTGGAGAAGCTCAGGGCTTTGCCCCTGGGTCAGCTTCATCTGTTGCCTCATCCTTGCTGTGCTACTTGGGGCACATTTCCCAAACTTCCTGACCTCCCATTTCTTTATTTGTGAATGAAAAAAATATATCTTTTTCCCAGAGTTATGGTGAGGATTAAAGAAGATAACATTACCTCTGAACCATGTCTTCTGGAGGGCTGGGATTTTGTCATTTGCGCCTTTCTATGCCTCAGAGTCTAATACAGTGCCTGGCACACAGTAGGTGCTCAGTAAACATCTGGTTGAAGGAAAGAGAGGGCAAGGAATCCAACAGAGTGGGATATTAAAGAAGTAGCTCAGAAAAATAAACAGGAAAACAGGGAGAAAAATGGAAAAGTGAAGCATGGAGAGCTATTTGGACCTTCAGGTTAAAACTGATGCAGCCTGGAGCCATGGCTGCCCTTCTTATGTCTGCCAGGGAGAGCTCTGTTACTGTCTTTTTCTAAAGCCATCAAAGTGTAAATTGGAAATATAGGATAAAAGTAGGTAGTGATAGCACACTGAGGGGAATATTTCTTTTTAAATGGGTTTATAAGCCAGACCCCACTTCCTCACCTTGTCTAATGCTGATGGTAATTTGTTCAAGTATTCCCATTTCAACCCATAGATTCCTGAGAACTGCAAGGTCACTACCACTACTCACACTGATTCACTTGCGGCAACCTCTTAAATTGTCCAATATATCATTGTTTTATTTAGGCTAGCAAACACGGAGGAGCAGTGGTAAGTCTTGTTCCCTATTTTCTCAGTGATTTTTATTAATCTTCATTTGACACTCTGAGAAATGCATGTGGGTTGTAGATGGCCAGTTCAGAAAGGTCATCTAATGTCAGCTCAGCCCGTGGTGCATTGCAAATGAATCCTGACTACAGTGCAGTGGCATTTTGGTGCTTTATTTATCGTAAGTTTTGAATAGTTATCTCACACTTTACCCCAACAAATTATATCATGTCATTGTGGATTTTGGAGATGACTCTTCTCTATTTACATCAAGATCAGAACTTGATGTTACCATGAAATTTTCTATGAAAAATATATTTTTGATGTCCATTAGTACCCCGAAACTCAAAATAATAAACCATGTATACTGATAAGAAAAAGAAGGCATGGAGATGGTCATTTCATTAAATCATTAATATAAGAGATGGCACCTAATTAAAACACAACTAAACAACAAAACAGCAAAATTCCCAAAACAAAATCCAGGTACAGGCTGGGCATGGTGGCTCATGCCTGTTCTCCCAGCACTTTAGGAGGCCAAGGAAGGAGGATCATTTGAGCCCAAGAGTTTGACACCAGCCTAGGCAACATAGCGTGACCTCATCTCTACAAATTAAAAAAATAAAAAATTAGCAGGGCATGGTGGTGCACATTTGTGGTCCCAGTTACTTCGAAGCTGAGGTGGGAGAATCGCTTGAGCCCCCGCAGTCAAAAGCTGCAGTGAGCCGAGATCATGCCACTCCACTCCAGCCTGGGCAACAGAGTGAGACCATGTCTGAAAATAAAAATAATAATCAAAGTGTATATATTTTTAAAGCCAATGTTTTGAACTAACTGAAAGACCTGTGCATTTGTTGAGAAGAGCATACTTAACCAAGAAAAAGCAGCTTTACATCTCTCCCAGAGGCACTTGCTACTTCTATTTTGGGGTCATGATCACAGCAGGTTCCCAGTCCTCACAGAGTGCTGGATGGTCAAGAACTGTGACCTCAGAGCTTTGAGAAGTGAGGGAAGCTGCACTGTTTTCCTGGCTGTTCTTTCAGATCTATAGAGAAGTTCTTCCATATAAGGTGGAAGCATCAGATTGATGAAGTGCTCCAGTTTGCAGCTCTTCTTTCCATAACACAGGTCATTTCTAGGCTCAAATCTGTTAACTTCATGCCCTTTGTACTTATCATATTCTCAGCTTTCTAGCATGTATTTTTTTTTTTGAATGAGAAGCAAAATTTTATCCTTCAGAGTGGTTATTCAACACAAAGAAGAAGGCTAATAAGAGTGGAAGAAGACAGGTTTAGTATCAATGAGTTTTAATTGAACACCTACTATGTTCCAGCACTGTCCTGGGCATTTAAAAACAGAACAGGGAAATGGTAGCTACAGAGGGTTGACATATAGCTCTGTATCCTGGTTATTGTCAAGGGGAGGGTGAATTAGTCTTACAGTAAATTATGTTGACATGGCACCTCAGACGTTGGGCCTTTCTTACTTGTTCTCTGTCTTGCACATTTTGTAGCCTCCTGGAAATGTCAGTGTGATGTTCTGTCTTGCAGAATAATTCACTTAGTCTATTAGAGTGATAAGTGATAGGCCTCTGCTAAAGCAGAGAGAGCACATGGTGCCATTGAAAATAAAACGTCCTTGGCTTCTGTCATTACTCATATACTTGTGACACTCTGTTTCTTTTTCCTTATAAAATGGCCTTTCCTCATGCTGTTGTAAGGGCTGAAAGGTCACATAGCCTTTGGCTTATTGTTTAGAGCTCTCAGAGAAGAACTTATTATTTTTTAATTGCATTTCCTCCCTACTACATTAGAAGCATATCAAATTGGAAAAATCAGGCTAGGACGGACTAAGGGCTTCCTTTACCTGTGATGGACACCACATTTTTTATACCAAAAATCTTGCAAAACTTGGTTTTTTACACTTCAGAGTAAAACATTTACTCTGAAGGACATTGTGTTCTCAAATATCCTCCTATTTGTCTTCACAACAGCCCTGTGAGGCAGAAGAATGGAATAAATATTACTGTCATCATCATATAAATGTCGCAACTGAAGCTCAAAAAGAGTACATGTCTTGTTTAAGGTAATTTAAAGATATACTTGATAAGTCTGTAAATATTTGTTAGTCATAGGGTAACTGACAGAGGCAAAAATACAACTTGAGTTTTTAGCTCCATGTCTTCCCACTACATTAGTTTTCCACTAACATAAACAACCAGATTCAACATGTTTATTTATTACAATCATGATTGTGTGAGATCTCAAGCACAAAAATGTATAAAGTGGAAGAGAATTGTCCCTGATTCAGAAGTTATCTTTCTAGACATTGAAAGCCTAAGCCAAGTAAGAGGTGGTCCCTTGCTTTGGAAATCCACTTCAAAAAATGTTTGCAATGAAAGCTATTACTTCTCACATATGGAAATTGACAATAAAATGATAATATATAACTGGATTATTTACAAACAACCTCTGTCTTACAACAAACCTTTGTTTTTTTTTCCATTATTCTAGGTCTTTATCTCATAAATTTTAGAGAGATTTTCCTCTCAAGCTTTGTAGATGTCAGCTCATTACTTGTGACAGTGAGGGACTGGCTAGCTAATCTCAACCTTGGTTCAACAGCAAAGTGAACTTTCTCACCAAGGATGGCCATTCTTGAAAAGACATATCTGGGTCAGTGAGTGCAGGCAGGTGTGCTGTGTTCAATTAATGCAATGGCAGCATACCAAACTGAGATCCTTCTCCTCCTCTCGTCTCTGATGCAAGCACCTGTTCATTAAATCTGCTCATTTCCCCTTACTTTTGGAAGTCAGCACAAGTGACTAGGAGCAGAATGACTGTATATGCATTTCAAGAACACTTCTGTTAGTGACCGTGTTTGCTTTAAGGTTTCAACCATCTTGCTCTAGACAGGACATTATTTTGGTAACTGTGATCCTTTTGGCACCCTAATAGATGCTTCTATCCTATGTGGACTGAGGAAGAGTGAGTAAAGGGAAAGGAAACTGGCCAGGAGAGAGGGAAGTAAAAGAAATTCAAACACAGGAGACTTCAAGCCCTCAGTAAACATTTCTGTCGTCTTTTCAAATAAGTAGAAACTCATATTTGCATAGTTTATGAAAGAAATTCTCATTTAAGAAGGATATTATTACTCTAATATGATTCCCTTTTTATTGATGGGATAATTGAGACTTGTCAATAAGTAAATTGTCCTAATTCACTCAGCAGGAAAGTAGTGGATACAGCCTCCACCTAGTTTTCTTTTCACAGCCACACTTTCCTCCATTCTCCTTGCCCTTTCAATTACCATTGGAGGTCCTTCAGGGCAAGGGCTGCATCTTCAATATTGCGACTTTCCCTCCCGGCATATTTGACAGTCTTTGCACACAGTGGTAAATCAGTAAGTGCTGTCATCTGCCTGGTGGGTAATAGTCTTTTGTGAATTAGTGAAATGGTGTTTTTCCTTCTCAATGTAGCATGGCTGAGTGACCTCATCTGCTATCTGCATGGCTTGCTGTCATCACAGCACTAGCCCCTGGCTACAGGGCCAGTTTGTGTTCAGAGAGCCATCTTTCAGTCTCCCAGGTACGTGTGGCTCTCAACAGAATTACTGACTTTCAAGCATTTTAGAGGAAGACAAGATTTCATGTCTACAAAAACAAGACAGCAAGAGCTCTGGCAAGCGGACGTCGTAATCTTGCTAAGTTTAGTCTTTATGATGACTCATCTAGAGGCTGTTACTTGCTCTGGGTCTTTGGCTGTTTTATTTTTAGAAAAATCTGAATTTCAGTGAAATCCATTTGCTGGTACATAATCGGAGTGGATCCAGTCCAAATGAGGTAATTATGGGTCAGCTGGAGGTGATTATCTCCATCCATGAGATAGCCCCAAGCTAGGAAGCTCTATGCAGGACTTTTAAAGCAACATTTTCTTCCTCGTGACCAATTTTGTAGTTATGAAGCTTTTTAGGGGCTTTTCTTGCATTATCTTAACTTGGTTTGTTGTCTTTCTGCCTTTTCTTGGAAAAAATAAATCTTATCACCAAAATTCTGTCTGAAACAGTGAGAAAAAAACAATGTGATTGTGGTGAACTGATACTCATAGGCATGTCTGCTGCGGTCAGGCCACCTTCATTTTGGGTGTCCTTTCCTGAGATTATTTTACAAAGTTTTCCAGGGCAACTTCAACCCAACCTCCATGATCAGAGAAGAGATTTAACAGGGATACTCTTTCTCTTTAAATTTGGTAGCTCTTAAAGTTCCAAAGAAAGATTGGCAATGCACTTTGCTTTATAGCTATTAACAAGAGAAAGCAAATGCAACCATTTTAAATGGGTTACGTCTGCTGGGCTGGTTCTGCCCCTGATGGGTGGGAGGATGCTTGGTGTGGCAATTAGAATTTCTTAGCTCCCAGCATGTGCTTTTCCCTGTGGGTCAGTTGTTTTTCTATTGTTGAACAGTCGGCACCTCCCTCAACTCCTCTCTTAATTGAGCTTCTGCTTCCCCTTCATCTTGCTTCATTGCCTTGTGATGGACTCTAAACAGGTACTAATAAATGTGTCACTAACATCACATTCTTAGATCTTCTAGTTTTCACCACTCACTTGGGGTCTTAGCAGGGAAAAGCAGAAATGTCTATTATCTAGACTGTGTTGGAAATAAGTCCAACTTTTACCAGTAGGGATCGTATGCTATTTCAGAAAAAAATTTTTTTGAAAACCCTTTTGATGACCAGTTTAAGTTCAT
The DNA here is from genome assembly GCF_009828535.3 of Hylobates moloch. Classification (NCBI taxonomy): domain Eukaryota; kingdom Metazoa; phylum Chordata; class Mammalia; order Primates; family Hylobatidae; genus Hylobates; species Hylobates moloch. Next base: position 4,039,404 of record NW_026652301.1, on the reverse strand, counting down.
CACTTTCCTCCCCTGATCACAGGCTGCAAACAATTTCTGGCTTCATGTAACCTGGAAATACAACTTCCATGTCCCCTTCTTCTAGCTTACACTCTTGCATCCAAATTTCAATAAATGTCGTATGTTTGTTCCACTGAAACGCATCATGCTGTTGTGAAAGAAGATGAATTTGTTAGGTTAGAAGAATATGGCTCAACAGGCCTGGCGCGGTGGCTCACGCCTGTAATCCCAGCACTTTGGGAGGCTGAGGCAGGCTGATCACAAGGTCAAGTGATCAAGACCAACCTGGCCCACATGGTGAAACCCTGTCTCTACTAAAAATACAAAAATCAGCTGGGCGTGGTGGCATGCACCTGTAGTCCCAGCTACTCGGCAGGCTGAGGCAGGAGAATCGCTTGAACCCAGGAGGCAGAGGTTGCAGGGAGCCGAGATCGCGCCGCTGCACTCTAGCCTGGTGACGGAGCGAGACTCCGTCTCAGAAAAACAAAACAACAACAACAAAAAAGAAGAATATGGCTCAACAAATAGAAGAATTCTCCATTGATTAATCTGGGCATTTTAATTTAATCTCTCTGTGCCTCAGTTTCTTCATTTAGGTAATGGGATAATATGTACTCCACAGGATCATGGAAATCATAAGATATGGCTTATAAACCAAGAAATATTCTCAAGTTAATAACTGTTAGTCTACTATCAATTTATGCATTCATATGGTCTATATATATGTGGCAAAATTTGGCATTTTATATTGGTATATGTCTTAGAGTTCCTAGGATCTGTGAGCACAACATGTGTGACCATTTCCAATATTAGCAGCGTAAAAGCAGATAGCAATTTGATATATACCATCCAAGCACCATGTATTTCTTGAGTCATATATCTGGAAAGAACCTTAAAGATGATGTAATGTTTACTGATTTGTGAAAAAGTAAGATCCAAGAACAGTATAGATACGGATAGATAGAAAACATTTTGTTATCTGCTCAGTCTCCCAGGCTATTTAGTTACAGACCCGGGACTGGTCCCAGGTCTCTTGACCTGATCCCTCAGCCCTCATCCTATCCTGCACATTACCATTATAACATGCTATTCTTAAGCTCTACATACAAGCACATGGAGCAAATATGAAAAAGTTCCAATTGGAAGAGAGGAATAACCTAAAATCCAAGGTATTTTTGCCATATCAACAATATATAACAATGGAATTTATAGTGCCTGTCATTTCTGTCCTGCCCCTACCTCCCCGCAATGAGAGACGTTGGTTTAGCTCATGTTGCTTCTGTAATCTCTGCCTCTGTCTTTCTGAGATTTCAGATACATTCTTGATTCTGTGAAATGGAAATAAATATTGTTTGTTTTTCCCATTCTGGTGAGAAATGTATAACATCCAGCTTTACATTTCTGATATTTATTCTAAAGATCTTGAACTCTGGTTTTTAAAATACGCCCACACTTGACTTAATAAGCTAGAGTGAACAGTCAGTAAAGAGAGGGCCAAATCACCTTCGAGACTGAAGTCAAATGGTTGACTTATTTAGTAATAAGGATGAAGTCTATTCTGCTGTAACCAAATCTACTCTCCTTTAGAGAGACAGACATTTCCCAAGGTCTAAACCAATCCCCAAAACTTATTTTGGAAAGAAAAACAGGTGCTGGCAAGTAAACAAATAGCAGTCTTTTGAGGCCTCAATTTCCTCAGAAAAACAGGGACAATAATCTATGAGCAGTGCTAAAGGGAGGAGAGCCGATGAGGTCATGCATTTAATATACATAGCACAGTGCCTGACACATGGGAAATACTTAAAAACAACAAAAAAAACCTGTTATTTTTGTTTTTAAAACTGGCAGAATTTGAAGATGGGAAAAAAGTCTCACTTTGTAGTAAGACAGAGGGGCAATACTTGAAGGTTATATTTGATAGGGTGCAGGCATGAATGTATTAACTATTTTGATCAGAGGACACAGAGAATGGGCAGTGTTCAGCTCACCCGTCCATCTCAAACTTTGTGGGGTATTAACTCTAGATGTCTGAGCTGTTCCAAACAGGAAGCAAGCTGCTTATGTAGATCATGTTTCATAGATGGTGAATATTATTAAAAACCTTTTTGATTCATTCAGTTTTTACTTCAAGTAATTCCTAAACTGATATTTAAATTCAGTTAATAGAGTCTGAATCCAAATGCCTCTACCTCCTGGTCCTCGAGTAGCTAAGTTTCTTGTTTCTGAATTAGTAGTATCTGATTTCTGGGATGGTCTAGTTCAATGTGATATTGGCATTGGACAATGGCAAAAAGAACAAATATAGAAAGTCTAGACAAATACTCCATTCCATTTATTAGCGTGTGTCCTAATCTTGTTCCAATTTTGACAGATAAGATATAGTGCTTCTATAGACATAATTGATTATATAGAATGGACATTTGAAAAGAACAAGTTGGAAATGATACACATTTTCATTATTTGTCAAATTTTTATAAACTGTCTTTGCCAAATTCATTATTTTATTTACATCCATTTTATTTGACTTATTTTAAATTGGTAGGCTTATTATTTAAAAACAAAACCCAAAACCCAGATTCAAGGAATCTGAATTCATAGTCCTCTGAAAATAGTATGGAAATGAAAATATAATTTTAGTGTAAAAAGAGTTACAGACTTACCGTACCTCAAAAGATGTCCATTCTTTTAAGGTTATTTTAATTTGACTAGAGAGGGAAGAGAGGTCATAACTTTGAACTTTTTAAATAGCCTGAAAAAATTAAGAAATTGATATCTCTCTTCCCTCTGCTTCCATACTTTGGCTCCTCTTTCTCTCGTGCAAGATCTCATTTTGCTGAAAATGCTCGTTTCATGTTTTAAAATATTTCCCTTCAGTTTCAGTTCTATTAATAAACAGCTGAATTTTTCTCTTGGCTAATCATCTTTTCCAAGTATTTTATTCCTCATTTAAATTATAAATAATAGATAATCGTCCATCTATTTACTCAAAAAAAGTATCAAGTTATTGCTGTTTCCCTGTATTTTGAAGATACAAACTGGAGTGAGACTTATCTCTGCATTCAAGGAGCTCATTTACCTCTAATCATTTGTTCTCTTCCAAGTCCTTCAACACATCCCCAGCACATTCAGAGTGTCCCAACAATCACGGTTTATAGCTTTGATAACTGTTGATATTCTTTTGTCTTCCTCACTAGGATCTTTGACTCTTACTGGTGACATTTTGGTGCCTTCTATTTGCTTGGCTCAACATTAAATACTAAATAAGCCAGAGTTTTTAAAAACAAAGATTAGACCCACTCACTAAGAATATAACAGGCATTATTTATCCAGAGATAAGGCTCTGGAAACCTAGCATTTTCTCCTTGTTCTGCTATTAATTCTTTGTATAACCCCATCAATTTATCCCACTGCAATATTCTACTTATAAGTCTGTTGAGAGGTGTTTGTCAAAATTAAGATCAGCCACAAATTTTTCAGTTTTTGAACAAAGTAGCACAACTAGGTTTATTATAGTGGAGTGACTTCATTTCCTTCAAATCACTGATAAAAAACCCCAATTTGCAAAAATCGAATCAATCACTCATTCATTAGCAAATAAAATGCAAAAACATCTACTTTTTACATTATGGACTATCCTGATTTTTATGCATATATCTCCAGTTGCAAATCATTTATTTTCATTGTCATACACAGAGAATATGCTCCTAGAAGGATAGACACAATATGACAATGTTCCACCAACACATGAAATATGACGTGTTAATAAGCATTTAATTGTATTTGCTTTAAAAATAGACAATTTAAATGTTTTACCTTTTTTCAAGTACAAATGGTGTTCATGTAATTCTCCTATGATATCTTTTCAGTCAGGTAGTCAAATGGCTAAACGATTGAAATGAAATTTGCAGACTCATTTAGCATGGGGCATATGTTTAAATGGGATGCAGAATTCCCTCATCCTGGGGAGCCCTTGCTGACTCTCTCTGAATATTTAAGCAGTCAATCTGGTTATGCCATTGCTTCATTGACTAGACAACACTAATTCTATTAAAGCCACTGGAGATGTGATTTAATCAGTTCGCCCATAGCAAATGTTCTATAAAGAATGTCTTTAAAAATGACGACACTTCTGGAATTAGATTATTTAGCTCAACCTTCTCCAAGAATCCTTTTCAAGTTAATTTTGAAATATGGTCATCCAGCTACCTCTTGAGTATGTCAAGGAATGGGTGACCACCACTAGTTTGTGGAACATTCCATTCCAATGTTGGATAGTGAAAAGTCTCTTACAAGCCTGCTTCCTCTTTCTCAAGGCTGCCATTTAATATTGTGGCCTTGGATAAACTTTTTCAACTTTTCTAAACTTTAACTTCTTCATATACATAATGATCATTTTAATAATACTTTCCTAACAGTTTTTTTTTTTTAGGATACAATTTTTTTTTTTTTTTTTTTTTGAGATGGAGTTTCACTCTTGTTGCCCGGGTTGGATTGCAAAGGAGTGATCTCGGCTCACTGCAATCTCCACCTCCTGGGTTCAAGCAATTCTCCTGCCTCAGCCTCCTGAGTAGCTGGGACTATAGGCACATGCCACCATGCCCAGCTAATTTTTGTAGAGATTTAGTAGAGATTTGAATTTTAGTAGAGTTGGGGTTTCACCATGTTGGGCAGGCTGGTCTGGAACTTCTGATCTCAGGTGATCCACCGGTCTTGGCCTCCCAAAGTGCTGGGATTACAGGCGTGAGCCACTGTGCCTGGCTGAGGATACAGTTTTTAATGCCAAGGCTGGCAGATCACAAGGTCAGGCGTTTGAGACTAGCCTGGCCAACATGGTGAAACCCCATCTCTACTAAAAAATACAAAAATTGGCCGGGTGTGGTGGCATGTGCTTGTAGTCCCAGCTACTCAGGAGGCGGAGGCAGGAAAATTGCTTGAACCCAGGAGGTGGAGGTTGCAGTGAGCCAAGATCGCACCACTGTACTGCAGTCTGGGTGACAGAATGAGACTCGGTCTCAAAAAAAAAAAAGAAAAAAGTTATGTAAAGTGCTGTTGGTACATTTGGTACATACTAAGCTCTCACTCAATACCTGAGAGCTGTTTTTGTTAGTGTTTTTACAACTATGGCATAATTAATTAGATGAAGCTGAAGATAATAAGTTACTTACCATAACTTCAAAGTGCCTTTAGTTAAAAGCAAGGTAGGCCTGAAAGCCAGGTTCCTCTTTTTACAAAGGGTAACACGTGCAGCTTAAAATAGGATGCGGTAAAAATGTTCCAGACCATTGACTCCTGGCTTTGTTCCCTTTTCTTTAGAAGTTAGGCTTTGACTCTGGCAGTGTTACAGGTTTAACACAATTTGAAAAGCTTCTGTATATTATGGGATGTGTGATGTGACAGAAACTAAAAAGTGTAGTTATGAATGTGTTTCAAGGATCCCATCTAAAGTCTCTCTTTGCCAGATTCTGATTAGAGTTTTAAGACACTGCTCAAGTTATTGTTCACTTGATTTCTTTCCATGGTACAAATGGTTACAAGCTCACCAACTCACCTGTTGCATAGTACAAATGGCAGTAAATACCATTGCTGGGAAATATCAGCTGAGAGAAAAGTCAGTCTTTCATTGGGAAGTCTGGGTAGCTGGGGCTCTGGAGGAGTTTTCTTCCACCAGAGCAGAGACAAACTTCTCTCTGAATTGATGGGCAGAGTTCTCTCTAGCCACATTTTAACTGAGGGTGTAGCTTTTCCAACGGTCTGCTTTATGCAAGGTGTCCTGTTCAAACTCCCTGGCTCTTTGGAGCCCAAGATCTTAAATTTCATGACCACCTCAAGGTTAAAGCCATTGGCTGTCAGGGCCAGTTTCTGGGTGTAACACTTCTATTCTCCAGCTTATATCAGATTCACCTGAGGTTGCATTCTTTTCTTTTTCATTTGTGTCCCATGGAGATTTTTCTTTCTTCTTACAGGCCTATTTATATTTACTTTGTTTTTCAGTTATGTTTTATGTCATGTTTCTGTTGTTTATAGTAGAAGGAGTGACTTGCTATCTCAATTCTCAATGTAAGAACTGACAGTGAAAGAACATCTGCTTTGTATTGAACTAACATGGGCCTCTCAGTGTAATTTCTCCTTGCTGGTCTTTCTGCTATATTCTGACATCACCGAAAAGGTCCAGTAGAGATGGAGTGTGGTTGCCATTCTTTAGATGCTCTTCAGTTTTTCAATTACCCTAAAGTCATAGGCCCAAAGCCTAACATCCCAGGGTGTTTCAACCAATGTAAACTAAAGAACTGAACGATCCCCTCTTTTGCTCTGAATCCTATTCTTCCAATGATGCAATCTGTGATTGTACAGGCACATTTTGACAGCTTTAGAAGCTATTGACCCAGAATAAGTTTAGTCAAATAAATTACTATGTGCTGCTGTAATACAGGGTAGAATTGAAGTTTAATTTTGTTGACTGGTTTCAGTCCGTTCAAGTAGATTGAAGATGTGAGTTAATTTTAATGGTTTTTGTTATCTATTTGAAGTGTTCTGGTTGGACTACGGAAAAGCAAAAATATCCACAAGTGAAATCTTTGAAACTAATTCAAAGACAACATAATACTAAGTAAAGAAGGGCAAAACTTTACTGAAACATATTCAACATGTGGCTGACTTGGCCTTTTCACTTTTAGTGGCTCAATTTATAGATTTTTTACAAAGGTCAGTGTTTTGTATTCTCTATTTCAGTTCTTCGTTTGATTTTTTTCTTCATCATTAGTCTTACAACTATACCCTTAATTTAACACACAAAATATCCAACCCACATTTTTTTTCTGCAAGTTTTTTCTTTTACCAGTGAAAATTTAACCCTGCAAAATACTTAGTGATAAATTTGATATAATTCAGCAGGTTGTTGCCATTTTTTAAAAAATAGGTGATACATTTACTGCCACCTGGTGGAATATTTGAGATGAGAGAGAAATAGAAACTAGATTAGTTAAAAAAAAAAAAAATTAAAAATACCTAATGAGGTAAAATTTCTTCACTGAGTCAGTATACTGGTTTACCTGGAGCCATGTAAAATTAATCTGGGCCCATACGTAACTTAAATTAATCTGAACCAAAGAAAAACATGGGCTTCAATTGTATTTTCTTTGTCTAGTTATTAATTTATTGTCCCAACATAGGAGGCAGTGCTAATCTGATTATAATTCATATTTGATTGTTTAGACATGAAGGCAAATGTTAGAAAAACCTAAAAAACTAGAAAATTTTTTTCTTACGTTTTATCTTTGATTCTCTGTATTAATGTTGTTTGTTTGTATCCCTTAGTGAATCAGCCTGATTTTGGCTTGATTCTTTCTCTCATCTGTGTTCTACAGTTTGGTCTATCTAACATCTCAACAAACCAAGACAAACCAGGTAAAATTTCCTTGCTGTTCCTCACCTCAGCTTCCCTTTCTCCCAAAGTATTCTACATTAGTTTCCTTTTTTTCTTTTATGAACAAATTGTGAAGAATCTGGTCGCAGTTTTGTGCTCTTCCTGCTAAACATCTTGGGAAAGCAACTTTACTTTTCATTCTCATATTACACATCTGTATAATTTCAGGGATTGACTTGTTTATGTTCAGTGTTCTCTTACAATTCTGAGACTCTATGAAGTCATGAATAAATTAATTTAAATTTAAATGAATTTGACCAGTTAAAACCCTCTACAACTGTTAATACTGTATTCAGGGCATTAAAAGCTGATAGAATTTCCCAGACTTAGTATTAGATTGAACAATTAGCCTTTCCTTAAATGATGCCATATGGGCAACTGCCTGGTTTATTACTTATAATTTATACCACACTTGTTTCTTTTATTTATCTACATTTATTGGGTCTTTGTTAGCTCCTGGAGTTATAGTCATAAACAATAGATCAGCAAACAACATTAGGAAGGTAGAAATAAACAAATTATTACAGCATACCTTAGTGGTTCCTCAACTTGAATGTTTATAGAAATCACTGGCAATATTTGATAAATTTGTAGATTCCTGGGCTCTAATAGAGCCTGATTACTTGAAACAATTAAATTACTTCTGATTCAATAGGTCTAAAAGTAAAGCCATAAACCTGTATTTTTCAGAAGTATTTTAAGTAATCCTGATGCAAGTGGTAGGACATAAAACACACAAGAAAACTTGATATGAAAAATTAATGTTATAAAAGTAGGTAAGCACAAGGTATAAGGGAACATAAAGAAAGTGTATTTAATTCAATTAGGAGTCAGAGAAGCTGATAAGGAGTAAACCATGAGAAGGAATGAATTCAAAAGAGAGTCTATAATTTCAAGCAAGAGAATAAGAATTCCATGTGGGAGAGCTTGACACTTTCAGGGGATGGCAACTAGGTCAGTATTTCTGAAAGGTACAATTTGAGGATGAAATTGACCATATATTCAGGTCAAAAGCAAGTGTCAATAAATTTAAAAGAACTAGTGTAATTGGACAAAATGTCCTGATCATAATGCAATTAATTTAGAAATCGCTAATTTATTTTACTGCTCTATATGAATGAAAATGTGAAACCCACCAGATGTTTAAAGAATTTTTAGGTCAAAGAAGAAATCATAAGAAAAGTATAAAAGTGACAAAACTTAACTCTAATGAAAATGCTACACATTGGAAGAAATAGGGCAAAGTTTTGAATAGTATTTAGAGGAAATATTAGAGCCTTAAAACATATATTGAAAAAGTAGAAACCTTGGAAATTAAAGAAAGTGGAACAAAATTAAAATATAAGCTACTGAAAGTAAAACCCAAATACAACAGAACAAAACAGGATTATTGTATCAATTTACAATGTTTTTAGTAATTAAAACACATACACACACGTGTGTGTACGTATGTTGACTAACATATTATTTAGTTGAGCGTTTTTAATAATTTGAGCTTTGAGTTGAACTTATGAACTGTTTAAACTTGCAAGTTTTAAACTTCCATACATATGAAGTATAAAAATAAGGTTTGTAGTTGTTGTTTTTGATTTCTAAGTCAATACCTAGGTTGGTATGCCACTGTATTCCACCAGAATGTGATTCCAGCTGTATCCAAGAATATGTATATTCTTTTTCTAAATGAATTTTCATGGGATAAATTATCATACAAGTTAGCACATCATTAGTTAAGTTACAGATCTCAGTGTGCTGCGTAAGATGACTCCTTACAATTTTCCCATCTTTAATCAGTAAGAGAGAGATATGTATTACTATCAGGGCTATGGACAAAGATCTAACCCTCTAATAAATATATGTATTATATAAGTATCTTTCTTCATCGTATGTCAATAAGGTAAAGAAAAAACTTATTTCTGTAGTGGTATTTACAAGTAAATAAATGAAGGTGTTATTTTGCCTAAATATTCAACCTCAGGTGATTAGCATAATACCATTTTTCTTTCTTTTTTTTTTTTTTGAGACGGAGTCTCGCTCTGTCGCCCAGGCTGGAGTGCAGTGGCGCAATCTCGGCTCACTGCAAGCTCCGCCTCCCGGGTTCACGCCATTCTCCTGCCTCAGCCCCTCCGAGTAGCTGAGACTACAGGCGCCCGCCACCACGCCCGGCTAATTTTTTTTTTGTATTTTTAGTAGAGACGGGGTTTCATCGTGGTCTCGATCTCCTGACCTCGTGATCCACCCGCCTTGGCCTCCCAAAGTGCTGGGATTACAAGCGTGAGCCACCGCGCCCGGCCTTTTATTTCTTTTAATTTTTTATTTCCATAGGTTTTTGGGGAACAGGTGTTATTTGATTACATGAGTAAGTTCTTCAGTGGTGATTTGTTAGATTTTGGTGCACTCATCATCTGAGCAGTAAACATTTTTATTTCTAGTAGCAATTATAAAAATAAACATGTTCTGATAGTTAATACAATTGAGATAGAAAGAGGCTGTCTAGCCAAAATATTATTCTTGAATACCAATTATGATCTTATTTCAGTAGGCCTTATCTTAAAACCTTGCTCCTAACACAGTAATGCATTATAAAATATATCTGCAGCAATTTATGGTTCATAAAAACATTGTGTTCATCTGGAATTATAATGAAAAAAATAGTGCCAATAATCCTGGACATTATACCCTTTCTCCCCTTTCATTGCCTTCTATTAGAAAGCCTGTTGTCATTGAAACCATTGGAAGTTTGGGAGAATTTTAAGCTAGGCAGGAAGCCTTGAAAAGTTGATTTAAAAGCTTGAAGAGGGTGACTATGTGAGAAAAGAATTAACATAGTAGACCTGATACTCCTTTTCTTGGAAAGGCCTGTTTGAAAGATTGAGCCTTGTCTGGTATCAGGGAACTTGACTGGCAAACAGCTTTCTACACTAATAAAACTTCCTTAAATGAAACAAGTGGCTCACTGTGCTTACTCGCTAAGTTATTTATACGAACAATACAATTTATTCTGAACACCTGCTTTCCTTAAGGAAATCTGAAATTTTGGTACATGCTAGGCAGAGAATGCCTTTATTACCAGATTACAATAAAAGCCTTGGACACTGAATCCTCAAGGGGCTGCCTAGTACATACGTCTTGTCCCATTTCAAAGATGGGGAAATTAAGTGTGTTCTGTGTGACTCCAGTCTTGGAAGCTTGTGCTTGGTTTCATCTGGATTTTTCCAAGTGCCTTTTTGCTTTGCTGATTTTGTTTTGTATCATTTCACCATAATAAGTCATAGCCATGAGCATGACTGTATGCTGTGTCCTGTTAGCTGCTCTAGCAAATCATCAAGTTAGATTGTGGTCTTGGGGCCCACACTCAACATAGTGATATACAGGAGAAATTGACCTGCCATGTAATGTTCCCTATCCATGCTGTTTGAAAGTGGAATAATACAAAGGAAAAATAGTCATATATTTGAACAATTTGGAGTTTATCTGGACTAATAAACACCCTCTAAAACTATAAAAGTGTCTTTTGAAAGTGCCAAGAGGTTCATCAGTTACATACTGAGCTATAATGCTAACACCTAATATCATTACAGCATTTCTTACACTAGTCACAGTCCTAAATTCTTTAACTGGATGATGTTATTTAATCCATACAGTGCCTTCTAACAGTACCTATAATTATTCCTACTTTACAAATAGAGAGACCGAGGTCAGAGTAACTAAGTGACTTGCCCTGGTCACACATTTAGTGAGAAGCAGAGGTGGGATGTGAACATAGGGAGTCTGATTCCAGAGCCTACCCTCTTAACTACTGCCCTCTTGTATTTGGTCCAGATTTTTTTCTAATCTATCATAGAAGGAAGAGGGATTTGGGCTGGAGGAAGAGGGCTAGATAATTTTGGAATACAGAAACTTGATTCCTGGAAGGCTTAGATTGTTACTTCCCTATACTCCATCATACTATGATTACGGCTACATATTTTTTAAAATCATACACTGAGGACGTAAAGGGAAAATACTGGAACTGTGTTGGCCTGAAGGCCTGAAAAAAAGAGGCTGGAAATGTAAGGGAAATTAGAAAATAAGTTAGGAAAGTGACAAATGTAACGTATTTAAACAAATATGGCTAGAGTCCAGTGATCTTATTGAAGGAAGAAGAAAGATTTTGGTATTTGGAAATCCAAGGAAGATAGCATTGCAAGGCAGAGGAACAGAGAGACAGACACTTCATATATCTCTATCTCTATCTCTATTATCTTTTTCTCTATCTCTATCTCTATATTTAGATATATGATATCTATATTGATCTAGATCTATCTATCTATCTATCTATCTATCTATCTATCTATCTATCTATCTATCTATCATCAATCTATCCCTCTGTCATCTGTCTACCTATCTATTTGACATCGAGGTAGGCATCTTCAGAGGATACAAAGTAATCCTCTAAACTCTTTGGTGAAATAGTCATGCAGGCTTGCAGGTAAGAAAACTACCTGACTCAAGGGAAAGCATCACAGAATCACGGAAAGGAGCAGGCGGAACAATCCGAAATGCTCATTAATGGATCAGAAATAGTTATTATTTCCAGTGGTCAGAGTGCAGAAATATTTTTATGTACAGGGCATTGGGTAGAGTTCTTAGGAAGCTATTGTCTCAATATTGCAGCTAAATTACTCCCAAATTACCCAAAGCAGAAAAAAGAAAATGTAAAAACCACCACAAGGCACATTGTTGTAATATTGCTGATATCAGTGATGAAGAGAAAATGTTAAAATCACCCAGAGGATAGAAGACAAGTCAAGTACAGAGGAATGGCAGCAGATGTGATATCAGGAACCACCCAAGCAAGAAGAAATGATAAATATCTTTAAAGTGCTGAAAAGAAAAAGAAAACTAAATCTATTCCAGACAATATAGTTTTCAAAAATAAAATCAAAATAAAGACTTTTTCAGATAAATAAAAGCTAAGAGAATGTATTACCATCAGATCTTTACTACAAAAAAGGTTAAATATTTCATGAAAAAGGAAAATAGTACCAGAAATTTGAATTTACTACACAAAGAAATAAAAAGCATCAGAAAGAGTAAACATATGGGTAAATTTAAAGCTTATGAAAATATTTTTGAGCAATTTAATAGATAATAGACTTTTATAAGCAAAGAATAATAATATGTTTTGGCATTTCTAACATACGTAAAAGTAAAACTGTGACAAAATAGCACCAAGGCCAGAAGCAGAGACATGGAACTACAACAAGCATACCGTTGTAAAGTTCTCATACTATAAATAAAGTTGTGCAATATTACTTGAATGTACAAGTTAACAATATAGATTGTAAACCTTAAAGCTACCATCAAAAAAACCTACAAAGAGGCTAGGCTAATAAACCAACAATGGATGTAAAATGAAATATTAAAAAACACTCAATTAGTATCAAAATGTCAGGAAAAGGGGGGACAAACCCTCAAAATTAGATGGGACAAATAAAAAATAACCAGATGTTAATTTAAGCCCTCCTTTATGAATAATTCTATGAAGATAAGGGGTTAACAGTATAACTAAATGGCAGAGGTTGTCAGACTGATATAAAAGCAAGATCCAATTATATGGTGATATGCTTTGGCTCTGTGTCCCCACCCCAAATCTCATGTTGAATTGTAATCTTCAATGTTGGGGGAGGGACCAAGTGGGAGGCAACTGGATCATGAGGGGATGGATTTCTCCCCTGTATTCTTATGATAGAGAGTTCTTACAAGATCTAGTTGTTTGAAGGTGTGTAGCACTTCACCTGTCCCTCTCTCTCTCTCTCCTGCCAACATGTGAAGATGTGCTTGCTTCCCCTTCACCCTTACACCATGATTGTAAGTTTCCTGAGGCCTCTCCATCCATGCCTCCTATACAGCCTGTGGAACTGTGAGTCAATTAAACCTCTTTTCTTTATAAATTACCCAGTCTCAGGTAGTTCTTTTTTTTTTTTTTTTTGCGACGGAGTTTCACTTTTGTTGCCCAGGCTGGAGTGCAATGGTATGATGTTGGCTCACTGCAACCTCAACCTCCCAGGTTCAAGTGATTCTCCTGCCTCAGCCTCCCAAGTACCTGGGATTACAGGTGCCTGCCATCATGACTGGCTAATTTTTGTATTTTTAGTAGAGATGGAGTTTCACCATGTTGGCCAGGATGGTCTTGAATTCCTGACCTCAGGTGATCCACCTGCCTCGGCCTCCCAAAGTGCTGGGATTACAGGTGTGAGCCACCACGCCTGGCCAGGTAGTTATAGCAGTGTAAGAGTGAACTAATACATATGGCCTTAAAAAAATTTTTTTAAACATCACTAATCAATACAGAAATGCAAATGAAAACCACAGCGAGGTATCGTCTCACACCAGTCAGAATGGCTATTATTAAGAAGTCAAAAAATAGCTCATGCTGGTAAGATTGCAGAGAAAAGGGGACATTTATACACTGCTGGTAGACATGTAAATTAGTTCAGCCATTGTGGAAAGCAAGATGATGATTTCTCAAAGAACTTAATACAGAATTACCATTCAACCCAGCAATCTCATTATTGGGTCTATATCCAAAGGAATATAGTTTATTCTACCATAAAAACACATGCACATGTATCTTTATTGAAACACTATTTGCAATAGCAAAGATGTGGAATCAACCTAAATGCCCATCAACATAGACTGGAAAAAGAAAATATAGTACATATACATCATAGAATACTATACAGCCATAAAAAAGAAGGAGATCATGTTTTTTGCAGCAACATGGATGGAGCTGAAGACCACTATCCTAAGCAAACTAATGCAGGAACAGAAAACTAAATAGCACATGTTCTCACTTACAGGTGGCAGCTAAACAACAAGAACACATGGACACAGAGAGGGGAACACCAGACACCAGGGCTTACTTGAAGGTGGAGGTCGGGAGGAGGGAGAGGATTTAAAAAATACTGTTGGGTACTATGCTTATTACCTGGGTGACTAAATAATCTGTGCACCAAACCCCCATGACATATAGTTTACCTATGTAACAATGTTGTACATGTACCCTTAAATCTAAAAATAAAAGTTAAAAAAACGCAGTTTAAATATAAGAAACAGGTAGTTTAATAGAAAAAAAGAAGAAAAATTATGTACCGTAAAATATTAATCAATAGAAAACTATATAAAATTAAATACATTTCAAAGCAAGGAATATTACCAGGGATAACAAGGGGCATTTCTTATTAAAAAAGGTGTTAAATTATCAAGATATAACAATCTCAAATGTGTATTCACTTAAAAGGAGAGCTCCAAAGTACTTGAAGCAAAAACAGACAGAACAAAAAAAAAGAGACAAATACACAATTATGTTTGGAAATTTTAACATGCCATTTCAATAACTAATAGAAGAGGAAGACACACACACAAAAAACCCAGTAAGAATGCATTAGACTTGAACAACACAATCAACCTATTTAATCTAATGGACATTTACGGAACACTTCACCCAAACAACAGAATGCACATTTCTGGGGGGCCCAAAACAAGATGGAAGAAGTTTGGAAGGATTGAAATCTCAAGAAGTATGTTCTCTCATCACAACAGAATTAAATGGAAAATAGACATCAGAAACATTTCCAGATATTTGCTAATTAAATAAAACATTTTTTAATAAAGCATGGGTCAAAGAAAAAATTTACATAGTCAAATGAAAAATATTTTGAAGTAAATGAAAGCACTACGTAACAAAATTTGTGAGATGCAGCTGAAGCCATGGTTAGAGGAAAATTTACAGCAATAAGTACTTTATTAATAAAGTCTTAATTCAATAGTAAAAGTGTCTACCTTAAGAAAAGAACAAATTAATCCCCAAAATCAAAAGAAGGAATTAATAAATCTGAGGAATAATCGATGTAGAAAACAAAAAGAATATAGAATATCAATAAAACCCAAAATTAGTTATTTGTAAGTTCAATAAAATTTATAAAGCTATACGAAGACTGATGAAGATAAAAGAGATTTAGGCTACCAATAACAGGACTGATTAAAAGGATGTCACAACAGATTATGCAAACATTAGGATGATAAGAAAATAAAATGAACAACTTTGTGGAAATATATTTGTTACTTACCTGAAATAGACAAGTTTCTTGTAAAATACAAATTACAAAAGCTTGCTCCAGGCCAGAAAAATGTCACTAGTTATTTCTAACAAACATTTAAGGGAGAAATAATATTAATTCTGCACTAACCCCTCCTGAAAATGGAAGACTCGAAATCACTCCATGAGGCCAGTATTACCCTGATACCAAAACTGAAGACAATACAAAAAGAGAGAGCAATACTTATCAATGTTTCTCATAAAGATAGATACAAAAATTTTACAAAATTTTCACAAATCAAATACAACTATATATTAAAAGAAGGATGAATCAGAACCATGTGAAATTTACCAGCAATACAGGGTTGATTTAACACTGGAAAAATCAATCAATGCTGTTTGCCATGTTAACAGTCTAAAACATAAAGCATTTCAATAGATGCAGTAAAATAGATGCTGACTTAATCAGTTCTGTTGCTGGATCTGATGTAAGTAAACAATTCTTATTTTAATTTGGGTTGTGGACATTTCCAGGGTAGGCATGATCAATATAGGAATCTCTGTGCTGCTGATAAATTAAGATTTCTATTCCTGTCATAAAATGACTTCACCAGGAAGAAGCCATGTTATTTTTCAATATTCTTCTCCACAGGATAAATGAAGTTCCCATTCAAGAGAAAAATAATTAAGTTCAATGCACAAAACAGAAAATGCGATTTATTGTGATGTATCCAGCTAGAGCCTTTAAAGTTGTTTTTGTTTGTCTTCTAGAATAACAAATGCATGAGATAGAAAGTTGAGAACTGGTCAAGTGGCCCCTTGATGCCCCAGAGCACCTGGCTTTTTCTACCTTTCCACCCAGCTTGTGATTAGATTGTTCATAATCATATCTCCTCAAGGTTGAAAAATGGCTGCTCCATCTCTAGCATCACATCAGTGTTCCATGCAAGAGTAATGGAAAGAACAAAGGGCCAAAGGCGTTTGTCATTCTGCTTTCAAATAACTTTCTGAGAAGTCACACTTCATGACTTCCACTTACATATCTTTAGCTACAAGGATGTCACTGTCTATGCCCACCTGCAAGGTGGGCTGAGATTTTGGTTTTTAATCTGGAAACATTGATATTACAGCAACAATAGGGGTTCTGATTGTAAGGAATAAAGGGAAATGGGTATTTAGTAGGCGAGAGAGTGTCTGCTACATGCTCTCCTCCCTGCAATCAATGGAGGGCTTTTGCTGATGGACTGACTCCTATTGAAGACATCAGATCTGCATACAAAGTTTTAACCTAGTTAGGTTTTGGATCTTCATAGACCTTGAGAATAATCCTATAATTTCTACAGCCATCTCTGCTTTTTGTTGGTGTAAACTTTGAAGAAAGAGTGCAGCAGTGGTTGTCTGTGATAGAATGGCTGAGGCCTTTCTAGTGTGCAGACTGTATTTGTCCAGACTCACCTAATCTTGACCTATGAAATATTAAAGAAGAGGGTTTCCTTGTCTTCGAGAAACATGTGGATTACCCCTACTAAGGCTTTAAAATATGAGTCTGAATTACGTCTAGTTAAAATGCTAATTCATCAAAAACTGCACAAACACCAATGATCTAATATTACATTTTTTTTTTTTACAAGCATGTGGGTACTGGTAAATGGCATCCTGGAATGTTCGTCAATGAGGAAATTGTAATCTAACATGATTGCCCACTTTGTCTGAAAAAAAGAATAATTTGTTAATTTGTGAAGCAATCTATTGACTTTAAAGATGATAAACATTTTCCAAAGCAACTGTGATTTTTGAGAAAAAACTATAGCTATACTTAGAAACAATTAGGAATACAGAAGCACTGCCGCTGAATTAATGAAGTGATGAAAAAGGAGGCCCAGCAGTTCTGGATCTTGTTCATTATTAATCTACTTTGATTTTCTAAGACTTGCAGAATTTTACTTTGATCGACTCTACATGATGTCAAAAACATCCAGATGCAAGTTTAAAAGGTTTTGATATGTTTTAGACATAGCTTTTATCCTTGTACTTCAATTTTCTCTACGCTAAAGGAAGGAATGCCTGTTTCTTACCCACTAGGAAGAGATTTCCTTCGAGACCAGCCTGACCAATATGGTGAAATCCCATCTCTACTAAAAATACAAAAATTAGCCAGGCGTGGTGGTGTGCAACTGTAGTCCCAGCTACACACGGGAGGCTGAGACAGGAGAACTGCTTGAACCCAGGAGGCAGAGGTTGCAGTGAGCTGAGCCAAGCCGAGATGATACCACTGCACTCCAGCCTGGGCAACAGAACGAGACTCCGTCTAAAAAAAAATAACAATTTGCAATCATTAGCCAACTTGGTTCCATTGCATGAGCAGCACATAACTTCACCATGGGAAAAAACACTTTATAGCCATCATTTTAGATCTCCCCCAAAAAACTTCCCAACTGAAATAAGTTTGGAAGCATTGTAATTAGTAGAGGTTTAGCTTGGAATAGGTGAAAAGAAAAAAAAATACTTATAATGGATGCTAGTGACATACTGGGCCCTTTCATGTGTCTCATGTGGGTTATGCTGTGTTAGGGGTTAGAAGACCTGGTTTCTAGATCTAGTTCTGTCATTAAACAGGTTTGAGATGTTGGACAAAATACACACATTAATGCTTTCACCTCACATTTTTCAGTTACAAAATGAGTTGTTTTCAATTACAATTCATACTTAAATTATAAGACATAGGATCAGTTCATCTTTTATTAAGTTCTGTTCTCTCAAAAGGAAATGTGGATATGGCACTGAGTCAAAGCAATTCCCTTCGTGGTTTATTATATTTATGAAAGGAATTCACATTCCTCTGGAAGAATCTGACTGGGCTTCTCAAAGCAAGGTACCATTTTGGGTTGTATACACAGGCATAGCTGAACTGAATTCCTTGACTGAAACATGGCATCTACACCTTAGGAAAATTCAGCGGACTTCTTGAGCAGTTTAACAGGCTTAAGTAAGGACTAGGCTTGAATAATTCACCCATCAGAGCCAATACTTTTGCCAATTGACTAAATAATGATAAAATTTGCCATTTACTTAGCATACACTTTTTGCTAGGCACTGAAATTCATTTATATTATTTAGAATCTGCAGAACAAAACCTCAAAAGTGGGTATTAATGATCCTATTAGAGCAGATTAATTCTCATAGATATTCACTAATTGTCCATGGCCATATAATTATTAAATACTAGAGATAAGATTCAAACTCAGGTCTGCTGAACCTTGAAGCCTACGCTCTTTCTTTCACACCTCCAAGCCTAAGTCCTAAGGTTGGAAGGATATTGGATTCCTAATAGATCATCCTCCCAGCATCATTTTCTCTGGTGGCATATGAATTTTCTAGCATTTCCAAAGTGGTGTGGAATATTTGGATAGTTCTGGGACTGCAGTAAAATATACAAGAATATAAAGTTATTCTAAAACACACACACACACAGAGCTCCCTCAAATAAGAATTTACAGGCAAAGATTTATAAACAAGTTTACATTTGACCTGAGCTTGGAGGAAAAGCAGGGTTTTGACTGATAGGATGAGAAATAGAGGGAACTGGGAAATGCTGGTTGCGTTCAGGAAACGCTGAAATGTCCTTACACACAGGAGTGTAGAGGGAGTTATTGCTGAGTTGGGCAATAATATTCAAGGAAAGGAAGGCAAAGTGAGACTTAATGAGTACTAATTATGTTTCAAACCCTCTTCTGGACTCTTTATAGTTAATGTCTCAAGTAGGGTTAGGGTAGGGGTGTCAAGACAGAGTATGTGTTTAAATTATTTGACAGTGATGATTCATTGATGTCTTTTAAATGGTGTGCAACCAGATTAGTGCTCAGTTTTAGAGAGATTACTCCGTCAGTTGCCTGCTAAATATATTCATATAGAGAAAAAGTTGAAGACAGACCTCTTAAAGCTAAATGGAACCCAAATCCATGAACTCATATAAATATCTTGGATACACAAATGGTTTTCTCTACTCTACCTTCCAAGGAGTAATTCACATTTTCTCACTTTTTATGTAATGAATGACAATAATTTTAATATAGTATTTTCTGAACACTTAATTATGCATAAGAGGGTATTCTAAGTGCCTTTATATAGATGTTCTTAATCATCACAGGGTCGAAAAAGTCTGAGGTTTAAAATGAATTAACTAATTAGGTGTAGACAGATCAAGGAATTAGGTTTAGACAGATTAAAGAATTTGCCTAAGACCACACAGTTGGTAAATGCTGGTGCTGGCATTTTCACTCAGTTGTAAATCCAGAGATCCCAACCACTGGGGCACTAAAGAACAGGCTGAGTAAAGAAACCCTTTGCCATTTTGGAAAAAATATCCCTTGTTTTTAGTGAAATTGACATATTGGCTTGGGATGCTAAATCAGCTAAAGCATAATGTTAGGAGCCAGGCTGCCAAAGGCCATTCTCAGGGTAGAAAACCAATAAAATGGGCCCACCAAAAAGGAAGAACATTTCAAAATTTTCTTTAATAAGAACCCAGCAATAATCACTTTGAAAATAGGAAACTAGGCATAAAATACCCACTGGGCCCCCAAAAATCAAGATCCAGCCAAAAAAATCTGAGGAGAATTATGGTGGCATCTCAGTGCTAGCAGCTGGGTAGCGCTGCAATAAGGCAGGTTAAGATGAGAATGTATTGGGAGGACTGACTCATTCAACCCATCCCGGTGCAGCTGTTCTGAGCTTAAAGATAAGGTTTGATCGTTAAACTCAATTTGCTGTTAAGGTGACTTGTCAAGAGCAGAGGATAATTGCAACTGGATCTCAAGTCTCAGTGCTAAACAGTCTTATAAATGGCATCACCCCCAGTATCTGCGGTGATACCTGTGAAGGCCCAGCTGTTTCCTCAGTAGTTCCCATACTTGGGAAAGACCACAGGGTTCTTTCAGGTAGCCTTATGGAGAGGGCTGGCATTTTGGTGAATTCACCATTGGTCTAGTTTCTGTATTTGTAATACTGAGGACCAGCTTCTCACGAGGATAAATCTCAGTGGAATTTATTTATGTTATCCAAATGCACAGGAGGTTACTTATAATTTAGAATTCAGTTATTAATTTTTAAAGCCTCAAATTCTTTGTGGAATAGTTCAGAATATAAATAATGGAAGGCTGGGTGGCAACGCGGAGAGAACATATGGTCTAGATTTAGACCAAAGAGTTTCTGAGAACTTCATTTAGCTAGATGACCTTGAGCAACTTCTTAACAGCTCTAACCTGCAGTTTCCCCTGAGAAATGAAGATAATATAATGTCATCAGGTTAGTTTGACTCTGGAATACTCAGCTCAAGGGCAAGTGATACTGGCTGGGGAAAACATCACAGGCTGCTAAGGCTGACTCCAGCAATTATAGCTGCGTGCCCCAGGAAGCAGGGCCCCAGAGAAGTAGCTGTCTAGGTACTCATCAGGCTAGGGCATTACCAGGGGTCTCAATTTGGTGGTTGGATCATTGCAGTATCAGAAGGGCTCTCATTGTAGAAAATCCTAGAATGTAGTTTCCTTTACCTCACAAAATGGAACTCTCAAGACATTAAACCATGCCTGTGATAAAATGGCGTTGGTTTCAGAGTCTGGTTCCAGTGACAGAGGAGGAGTGGCAACATGGAACGGAGGAGCCAGGATACTTTCAGAAGGAGCTCTGTGCACTGAGCCATCCCTTATTAGGGAAGGGTAGTCCCTGGTGCTTCTGTTCCAAGTCCCGACATTGAATTCCAATTCCCGCTGTGTGATGGAAACAAAGCTGTTACCCTTCCTGCTCATCAGTATGGCTAACTTTGGGCAACTGTCAAAGATGAAGGCAGGGAGGCAAGGCAGGGTCTGTCAGCATCACGGCAAGAGACATTGAATAATAATAGTGAGATTCTAGAAAAGTTTAGGAAAGTAACTGAACTTCACAAAGAGCATCTCTTCCTAAGGCCAGTGAGGTATCTGCTGGGGCCACCTGTATTTTGAGATCTAAATAACATTAGCCCAGCACCCTGTCACAGTTTGTCAGCCTATGGAAGTCACACCCCAAGATTTCTCTGAATTCCTTTCTCTACTTTCCTCTTTCTCCTTTCCTCTCCTTTATTTTCCTTTTCCTTTTTTTATTTCCCTTTTCCCTTTTCCCTTTTCCTTCTCCCTTCTCCTCCGCCCTCCTCCCCTCTCCTCTCCCACCCTTCCCCTTTGCCTTCTTCTCCGTTCCTTTTACCACCTCTCTCCTCTCAATTGCACTTCCAAGTAACTTGACCAAATAAATTCCTCTTGTAAGCAACATTCAGAGCACAGGGTATGACTACTGTTATGTAAAGGCTGCCCTTGGTATCAAAGAGGAAGGTTAAAGAGCCATTCTCAGAAACTGAACCTAACAACAGCCAGATAAAATGAATGCTGGTCTACTGTGGAGTTCTTTCTAGAAAGAATCTTAATCTAATAGATACTTTATTTTAAATGTATTCCTTTCCTTTCCTTTCCTGTTTCCCTCCCTCCCTCCCTCTCTCTCCTTCCTTCTTTCTTTTCTTCCTCTCTCTTTCTTTCTTGTTCACATTGGCAACCTCGATTATGAACCACAATGACCAAGGTATGGAATTCATCCTCTTCTTCAAGTTTAGCACCCACCTACCCATACAAACACACACTCTCAAACAAAGTGTTCATGCCCTGGTAGACTTTATTAATGATTTTTGGAAATGAGTGAGAGAAGAGGGTCACATAATAGCACTGGGAAAAACATGTGTAATGGAGATCTAGACCATCCCATCCCTGGAGATTTCATTACTCTTCTCTTCATCCTCCCTTTCTCACTCCTCTTTACTTATCTTTCCCATTTGCTTTTGGGCACAAATCCCACACATTACAATTCTTTTCTCAAGCAAATCAATTATAATGTCCTTTGCTGATATTCATGCCCTCTACTAATGTCTCATTTCTCTGAAGTGAACATAAGGTGGTTGTTTTGAGGACCATTTCTTCCTAAGAGATGTTCTTATGTTATCAGAAAAGATAGTAAAAAAAGACACTAGTGATCAGAATACTGGTGCTTCAACAATTCAGAATTTTCTTTTTTTTTTTTGGCTGATGCTCAGTAGATACTTACTAGTATTCACTTAACCAACTTCTTTTCAACATTCTAGCAAAAGAACTTATTACTCCAACTTTATCTAATGGCAGTCACGTATCAAATAGTTAAGCTTAGCTTTCTTTATGTTCATTGTATAAAAGTCTTAGCATACGGATTTTGGAAGACACCCTATTCTCATCAGCAATACTTTTAAAAGAAAATATTAGAATAGGATCCTTTCTAGAAAGAATTCCACAGGAAACCAGCATCCATTTTATCTTGCTATTTGTTAGATTCAGTTTCTGAGGATGACTCTTTAACCTTCTATTTTGATACTAAGGTCAGCCTTTACATAACAATAGTCATACCCTGTGCTCTGAACATTGCTTACAAGAAGTATGGGGTCAAGTTCTGGGAAGTGCAATTGAGAGGGATTCAGAAATATCACTTCTGATTTTGTCGTGCGGAAAATAGTGATTAATTTAACCAGAGCCTCTGCCAGAAATATTCTGTCATTGTGTAACAGGAAAGTTTACCCTATTATGATGATGGCCAGGTGTATTTTTTTAAAGAAAAAGTTATCTTATTTGACCACATTAGCAACAAAAATATTTTATACCTGAAATAGTATCCAGATATTGAAGCCTAGGAAAAAGAAGGTGAAAAATAAGTAAAATAGCCAGTAGTCTAGAATAAAAGTAAAATATAATGCATTGGATAGGCAGCTGAAATTTTATAGAAGCTTTGTAGAAGAATTTTGTAGAAGAGTTTTGAGTTTTAGTGGAGATATTTTTGGAGGTTTCAGATGTCTCAAATAATCTCCATGTAGTTTTACATTACTATACCTTGGAATTGGGAGACTTGTGTAGAGCAAGTTGATGTAACATCACAATAGGAAAGATGAATATTTTTATATTCTAAAAACTACTCAAGCATATGAGTGGCACATGAAATATGAAATATCATCCCTCAGTATGGCAATAATATTTCCAGGGCAAAAGCAATTCTTGTTGTCACTTTAGTTTGAATGAGTAATTTTCTGGCCAAAAACATTGCAGTTTTTTTTTTTTTTAAGATCTCAGTGCATTAAATAAAAGAAACTGTTAGCTATTTGGAGGTACAAGATTTCATTGGTGGCTTTGCATGCTTAATCATAAACACTTTTGTTCAACTACTAAAACAATAGAGAAATATCAGCATTAATAAAATACCTTCAAAACACATAGTTTAATTTAAACAATCATTTCCACATACAGAATAGATCCCTGTCATTTTTACTAATGGTGGACCCTCTGCTGTGCTGTATTATGGGAGAACCTCTAGGGAAGAAACAAGCAAACCAGGACAAGACTGTGGGCTGAGGCAGAATATTGGGTGGCAGGGTACGGATCTGATTAAGACAGCAAAGCTACTTGCTTCCTTCCTCACTCATGGGAAGGGACCGGGAGACCAAGTCTATGAATGTGTGGCAACCTGGAATTCCTACTCAGGTGTCACAGTCCTGGGAGTGAGGCTGTTGCATAGCTTCCACTCCCTTTATGAACAGTTCTTTTCAGGGTTAGTAGAGCCTGCCTTGTTCTTAATAATGAAAGATGGTGCAAGCCGACGCGGGGAACTGTGAGAAGAGTTCTCATAGAGATAAGCAGGAAGAAGAAAGGCCCAAGCACCTCAGCCCCACAAGCCTGCTAACTGAGCCCTCAGGGCTGGTCTCCAATCCTGTAGAGAACTAGAATGTCACAGAAAACCAAAGACCTTAGTGGAAGACCACAGAGGCTGGTTCTGACTATGAAGGTGGGGTAGATGGGGAGGTCTAGTTTGATGCCCATAGGATAACATTCCTTTTTGAATTCCCAGGAGTATCTCCAGAGTCATGTTGCTCACTTGGAAGACCTCCTAATGTCCCAAGTACCTGCATTCCAGGGGCCCAGTCCTGAGTGACAGATGGTGATGCAGGCATCTAGGTCAGGGTTGTAGCTACCAGAGAACTACTGTTTTGATACAGCTATTATGGAATGATTTGAATATATTAATTATATACTTCCTCATAAAAATTACATGTAGAGAAAGTGAAATATGACTGTTAGCCTAAGTTAAAACAGCATCTTTATATTGGCTTTTTGTTCTTACTCCTTTTTTCCCTCAACTTTCATTTTAGGTTCAGGGGATAAATGGGCAGGTTCGTTCCATAGGCAAATAGCATTTTGTGAGTGTTTGTTGTACAGATTATTTCATTACCTAGGTAACAAGTATCATACTCGATGGGTAGTTTTTCCATCCTCTCCCTCCTCCCACCCTCTACCCTCAAGTAGTTCCCCATGTCTGTTCTTCCCTTGTGTCCATGTGTATTCAATGTTTAGCTCCTCCTTATAAGAGAGAACATGCAGTATTTGGTTTTCTATTCCTGTGTTAATTCACTTAGGATAATGGCCTCTAGATTTGTTCCTACTCCTTTTGATCCTAAAGAAAATTAAAGTCCACATCCTCTCCCCATGTCCCTGGGGTGGGCTTAACACCCAGGCGTGCAGCGCATTAGTTAGGAGAGAATTTGTTCCTGCAGCCAATACTTCTTGCTTTACTAGCCTGGGATACCAGATAATGTCATATTCTCTTTTTGTATTTACATCAGATGATGTTAAACTCCCATTCTACCTGTTGCTAGAGTATTTATTTTCTCTGTCTGAGATCTTTGTCTTGTGATAACCGCAGCAATTCCAGGGATGCTTTTTTAGCCCAAGATAGTCCAAGGATAAGGCCTGTTTACTGTTGTGTTTTTCACTATATTGCTGCCATATGGGATCACTAAAACTCAGCTAGTCCTGCCAACCTAACATCTATGTTGTCTGTTGCAAAGTAGTCTGCCTTAAATGGAGCATGTACCTCAACACTGACCTGGTACTCCAGTAAAATGGTGCAATCCCTGGTCTCTTTTAAGATGTATTCTCTGCTGACGCACTTCCAAAAATGGGAATGAAGTGTAACATGTACTTGGGTGTATTTGTTTCCCAAGGCTTCTGCAATTATCACAAATCAGATGGCATAGAACAATACGAATATATTGTCTCACAGTTCTGGGGGCTAGAAGCCTCAAGTCATGGTGTTGGCAGGGCTATGTCCTCCATGAAGGCTCTAGGCGAGGATCCTTCCTTGCCTCTTGATATTGTTGGGCTGTGTCCCCACCCAAATCTCATCTTGAATTGTAGCTCCCATAATTCCCACCTGTTGTAGGAGTGACCCAGTGGGAGATAATTGAATCATGGGGTTGGTTTCCCCCATCCTGTTCTCATGGTAGTGAATAAGTCTCGCAAGATCTGATGGTTTTATAGGGGGAAACAACTTTCACTTGGTTCTCATTCTCTCTCTTGCCTGCCTCCATGTAAGACGTGCCTTGCAGCTTCCACCATGATTGTGAGACCTCCCCAGCCACGTGGAACTGTAAGTCCATTAAGCCTCTTTTTCTTTATAAATTATGCAGTCTCAGGTATGTCTTTATCAGCAGAGTGAAAATGAACTAATACACTTCTTCCTAGCTTCTTATGGTTGCTCACAATACTTGGTGCTTCTTAGCTTGTAAATGCACCACTCCAATCTCTGCCTTCATCATCCTACATGTTGTAAGAGTATTTCTTTTCTCTGTCTGAGATCTTTCCCTTGTGATAACAACAGCAACCCTAGGGATGCTTTATTAGCTCAAGTTAGTCCAAGGGTCATGTCTGCTTATTCTCTTCTTTTTGGAATCTTTTTTTTTGTGTGTGTGTGTCTATATCAAAATTTCTCTCCTTTTATAAGCGTACCAGTCATTGTATTGGCACCCACTCTAATGGACTTAGTCCATTCATGCTGCAAAACCAAAACACCAGAGGCTGGGTAGTTTATAAACAATAGAAATTTATTTCTCCAAGTTCTTCAGAACTGGGGAGTCCAAGAGCAAGGTGCCAGCAGATTCAGTGTCTGGTGAGGGCTCATTGCTGATTCATAGATGGTGACTTCTTGCTGTGTTCTCACATGCTGGGAAGGGTGAATGAGTTATCTTAGGTCTATTCCATAAGAGCACTAATCCTATTCATAAGGGCTCTGCCCTCATGACTTAAATCAGCTCTACGAAGACCCACCTCCTAATACCATCACTTAGCGATTAAGATTTCAACATATGAATTTTGAAGAGACACATAATTCAGACCAAAGCACTAATCCAGTATGACCTTATCTTTATTTGGTTATATCTTTAAAGACTCTATTTCCAAATAAGGCCACACTCACAAGTATTGGGTTTAATTTCAGGAAACATCACAATTCAACACATAAACTCAACCAATAACAGTCTATCCTGTGAACTATGAGGTCACAAAAAGAGAAGGAAGCCTAAATAGGAAAGGTGGAAATAGTTTCAAAATTACTCCTGGAAACAAAAATGCAAAACAATTGGCTTAGCTTAGCAAATGATTGATTCCTGTGATCAAATTTGAGGAGGGTGGTGAAGAACTACAGAGGAAAATACTGATAAAAATATAGAAGTTGTCCAGAAAAATCAGAATAAAGCAAGATCTTTGGAGTCTACACAAAAATAGCTTTGGTGTGGGGGCATTACTGAGTGGATCACTCCAGGTCTCTTATGCTTAGAATGGTCCTACCTGAATTTGACCATTTCCTTTTCTTTTAAATCTTGGATGCTTCTCTTCTGTTTCATTGAGTGTTCATAGAAACATATAGTAAAATATCTGGCTATTTAAAAAAGCTTTTTAAAAAAGTTGTGAGTAGTTGAGAAGACTGAAATCTCTATTTGGAATTTGGGGAATTCAAGTTGATCTATATTTCTGAAAAACTCACAAGGACAAAAATTATTATTCTCTTAAAGAGTAAGTACTTTTTTTTAAATAGACGCCTCATCAACAAACCAATGGGAACTGTTAAAAAGAATTAATTGGGAGGTCATTAGGCTGAAATGGCTCCAATACTTTGAATTCCTACGTAAGCAAACAAAAGCCCAGCTCAATGTAAACAGTAAAACAGCACTTAAGCTCAGAAACCACCAAACTAACCTCTAAGTAGCAACTTTCTACTTTAACCAATCCAATATATTTTCTTTGTTAATTAGCAACTTTCCACTTTAACAGACTCAATATATATTTCTGTTTCTTCTGGGAATACAGTATAAAAATTTTCCTCACACCCCTCTGATGGAGCCCAAACACTTGCTGTCTGGAGCTGCCCAATTCATGAATCACTGCTCAAACAAACTTTAAAATTTTAATGTGGCTAAGTTTATTTTTTAACAAAGCCAAAGAAACAGTCAACGAGATGACCTCTACTTTTATTTAACTCAGCATCCAAGGGCAAAATGCAACATTGCTGAGAAAAGAGCAATAGCACAATAGCCCTGAACCAATGACATATATATATATAATATATAATATATATAATAATAATATATATAAAATAATTTATATATATAATATATAATATATATTATATATATAAATGTATCTGTGTGTGTATATATATATGTATGTGTGTGTATAGTCTCATTACAATAAACAATTGAGAGAGCTAGGGTTTTTTTCAGGTACACGTCAGCATGTTGAACACTGCAACTAGTGATTAGAAGAGTCTGTGAGGACAGGGTGGGAACAAACTAGAAGAGAGTTCAAGTGCGAGGGTCCAGAAGGGCCGTCTATTCACAGATATTGGATTTTTTTTTAATTGTACTTAGTTCAGTCTATTCTCAACTTGGCATGACCATGACTCTTTGATCCAAGGAGCAGCTGACCTAGAAATTCTAGTGTCTATTTCAAAGGAAGATGGGGTCTGCTGACATGGTCTGGACAGTACAACTTGCCCTTATTTGTCAGTAATCACTACTCTCTGACATTGAGCTCTAACTATTATCTGTGAATCCTTCTGTGCTCCTTTGCCAGCAGCTGCAATTTGCCTTTAACTTCCCTTGTGATCTACATCCAACACTAGTGTTCTGTCCTCTGACTTGTTACATGGTTTCAGCTTCAGAAAAAGACCACTGATCACCGATTTCCTGCATCTTCCAGATCAACAGCCTGATTCAACTGGTCCTTCTTTGAATGACATCTTTCTATGTCTGCTCATGTAGCCTGATAAACTCCTTAATGGACACTGAATTAAACTCTCAAGTTGGACACTAGTCTAGCTATATGGTTGCAAAAGCATGCCTTTATTCTAAAGGAGGTGAAAAGTTAAAAAATACATTGAGGCCAACTATGGCAGCTCACATCTGTAATCCCAGCACTCTGGGAGGCCAACAGGTGATTTGTTTGAGCTCAAGAGTTTGAGACCAGCTGGGCAACATGGTGAAACCATGCCTCTAAAAACAATACAAAAATTAGCTGAGCATGGTAGTGCATGCCTGTAGTCCCAGCTACTTCGGAGGCAGAGATGGGAGGATCAGTTGAGCCCTGGAGGCAGAGGTTGTAGTGAGCCAAGGTAGCACCACTGTACTCCAGCCTGGCCATCAGAGTGAGACCCTGCCTCAAAAAACAAAAACAAAAACAAAAAGTCCAACAACTATGGAAAAGAATCGTAGGCCAGTTAAGACACTAATTAATTTCCTAATTTCTTTAATCATTTAGTGCAGCAATGTCCAATGTAACTTTTTTCAAAGATGGGGATGTTCTATTTCTGTACTGGCCAATTCAAAAGCCACTAGCCACATATGGTTATTGAGCACTTGAAATGGAGCTAATGTGGCTGAGGAGCTGAATTTTTAATTTAATTTTATTTCGCATACATTCAAATTTAAATAGCAACATGTGCCTGTGGCTACTGGTTCAGAAGCGTGGATTTACTCTAT
This sequence comes from Hylobates moloch, assembly GCF_009828535.3. Taxonomy (NCBI): domain Eukaryota; kingdom Metazoa; phylum Chordata; class Mammalia; order Primates; family Hylobatidae; genus Hylobates; species Hylobates moloch. The sequence continues at coordinate 4,010,001 of NW_026652301.1, read as the reverse complement.
TCCTTTATATTCTGTGACAGAACAACAACAAATTTATTAGAGGCAAATGATTGAACTTAATTCATTTGTTATGATAAGATCTTTGTAGAATCTTAAGAAGAAAAGAAAAAAAAAGGCAATGAACTTTGAAAAGGGGGTCTAACCATACAGCTCCAGGGCAATGAGTTAAGTTTACCATCATTTATGTGTCTTTGGAAAATGACATTTCTGTCTTTCTAGCTGCAAGCACACCTCAAGAACTATGGGAAATCTGACAAAGGTGAGAATGTTTGAAACGTATTCAGTCACGTTTTCCAGAAGCTGGCTGAGATCTTGGACAGGGTTGAGGACCTAGCCTTTTCTGATGAATACCTTGTCCTTTGATAAAATTGTTTGGCTCTCATTTTAAACTATTGCAGCAGTTAAGAGATAAAGGAATTATCTTGGCATTTTGAAATTGTTTCTTTTAATTTCTTGGAGTTCAATTTAGTGTTTTCTTAAAAAAAATGCTTCATTAGCATTCATCTGCAAAATGTTATTCAAACTTTAAAAATAGAAGATGTTAAAGTTGAGGTAATGTATCTGATTGGGAAATTGAGGACTAAGCTCTGATTTTTTTATCTTACCCAAATTCCTACCTAAAGGGTCTAGAGAGTCATGCCCTACAAACTGTAAATTCTCATCAGATGGGTTTTATTTCGCCCTGTATATTGTGGCTTACTTTTCAATCTGACTCTGGCATAACATTATGAGACAAGGAAAAAAAATATTTAACTCCAAAATATATTTCCTTGTCATACTTTAAAATTGCCCTGCAACATCCCTTGGAAAAATCCACATTCTACAGAGAATCCTCTTCCCTCTTTGTTTTCCTTCCTCCCTTCCCAGATCCAGGAGATAATCAGCTAAAAGCCAGGCACCCTTTTAAGTCCGATAAAAAACAATTTACAACTTGCTCTCTCTAAAGCCTGTTACCTAAGAGCTTCCTCTGCACAATAAAACTTCGTGTCCTCAATCGTTTTATCTTTAACCTGAATATTCCTTTCTATAGATCCCAGGTCTTCAGACAACCTCAACCAATTGTCAACCACAAAATATTTAAATTGACCAATAGCCTGGAAGCCCCTGCTTTGAGTTGTCCTGCCTTTCTAAACCAAACTAATGTAATTCTTAAATGTATTTGACTGATGTCTCATGCCTTCCTAAAATACATAAAACCAAGCTATACCCCAACTACCTCCTTCCTTCCCTCCTTCCTTCCCTACCTCCCTCCTTCTTTCCCGTCATATTGCTTGCCTGATGTGGGTGGGAATTATAAGATTGACTCAGCAAAAATAATATTTTAATATTTTGGCTTTCAAAATATTTGTGAAACCCACTGTCTCTAAGCCAGGCTTGAATAGGAGCATTGCTTGATTTCCATAGTGAGCTGGGAATCACACAGTAATGAAGCCCTCCTCCTCTGTTACCCATCCTCACCTGCAGCTCTAAGAGACATAAAAGAATATTTGTCTTTTTATTTTCAAATACTTCTTTTATTTATCTTATTAAGTCTTGTATTTTTGCATAGAAATGAGGAGATGTTTTGCTGTTTATATCACTGTCACTTGTCAGGCAATTGATTTATTCTATGTGACACTAGAAAAAATAAAGCACCAATTTATATTCATGAATTCTCATTTATGCTTTCTAAACAGATATAATACAATCTGTCTAACCTCTCCAAGAAGTTCTAGAGCCCTGTCATGTGACATTTTCTCTCCAATATAAGTAAAAGGAAAACAGTATATGAAAGGTAAAAATATTATAAATAAAATTGAATAGACTATTTTTCAGATAAACAGAAATTAGAAGGAATTACTAAGTCGTGTTTTACTTTCTAAACTTAATTTTATAATTCAGATGATGAACAGAAAACTTTGGCCTGAAACTTGAGGATTACCACAATATGTCTTGTATGTGTATATGAATATCTATATTGGCAAACAAGCAAATAAAAATCCAAAAGCAGTCATCCGTAATAACTGGACACATTTAGGTTCAGTAACCCGTATAAGCAGCCTCACCTGTCAATTTACAACATAGCAAATTTCTCTTTTTTCTCAGATATGCAAATTTTTTATCATATCACATATCTCGACCAAACCAAACCAAACCAAAACAAACCAAACCAAAACAGCTAATATTTTCCTTTTAAAGGTTTTGTTCTTTTAGTTAATGTCATTAATATTCAACACCTCCTTGTGGAGACAAATAGGGTGAAATAATTTTAAGTCGCAATTGAAATCACTTTCATAGAACAAGCTTCCCCAGCTTCCCAGTTTTGTCTAAGTTCCCCTGTTACATGCTCTTTTTTTTTTTTTTTTTTTTAATTTTACTTTAAGTTCTGGGATACATATGCAGAATGTGCAGGTTTGTTACATAGGTATACATGTGCCATGGTGGTTGGCTGCACCTATCAACCCATCATCTAGGTTTTAAGCCCCACATGCATTAGGTATTTGTCCTAATGCTCTCCCTCCCCTAGCTCCCAACCCCCCGACCCCGGTTTGTGATGTTCCCCTCCCTGTGTCCATGTGTTCTCATTGTTCAACTCCCACTTATGAGTGAGAACATGGGGCGTTTGGTTTTCTATTCCTGTGTTGTTTGCTGAGAATGGTGGTTTCCAGCTTCATCCACATCCCTGCAAAGGACATGAACTCATTCTTTTTTATGGCTGCATCATATTCCATGGTGTATATGTGCCATATTTCTTTATCCCTTCTATCATTGATGGGCATTTAGGTTGGTTCCAAGTCTTTGCTATTGTGAATAGTGCTGAAATAAACATACGTGTGCATATGTCTTTACAGTTGAATGATTTATAATCCTTTGGGTATATACCCAGTAATGGGATTGCTGGGTCAAAAGGTATTTCTGGTTCTAGATCCTAGAGGAATCACCACATTGTCTTCCACAATGTTCCCTGTGATATACTCTTGCAGTCCTCTGTTATTTCCCCTCCACAGAACTTTGCACAATTGCAATGCAAGCAATTATTTTTACAATGCTCGCTTCATAGCTGCTTATCATTAGACTGAGCTCCATGGTGAAGACAGTATGTTGAGCTTGTTCCTCACTATTCCCCAAGGCTGAACCCAAGACCTCTCTGGGATCTATGTTGTACTTTTTCAAAAACACATTGGACTAATGAGCTACAATTTTTACAGGAAACTTTAAAATAAAATATTTAAAGCATTTAACATTTGCATAAGAACTGCTGTGGGTTGGATTTCTCCCTTCGGAGGGATTTGGCTTTGGATAAACCTGCTAAGCTGGACTTGTGCATCACAACACTGGATTCTGCTAAGGGTCCAGAGATGAGTGTTCCTTTGTATTTGTGATTTACATTCTGGAAATGAAAACAGTGAGTAATGTGTGGCTGAAGTATCTGTGGGATGAGGCCAAAATTAGGTTTACTCTGTGACTAAGCAACTTTTTTCAGTAGAAGTTAAAGCTGAGGAAAATAAAAATGCTATCTAAAATGGAAATGAGAGCCATCATGGACCAGAAACGTGGGCAGGCGTAGGAAGCTTCAGAGTTGGAATCCAGTTCGAAACAACTTCCCATCACGGCAGGAAAGAACCAAACAAATGGAAATAGAGTAAGAAACTTTGGTGAAATTGAGCTTGCAAAACAGCTTGTTGGTAAAAATATTAACTAAGTCGTTGATGGGTCTGGTGTGTTGGAATTTTAATGCTGATTCCCTGAACAATACCATTAAAATACCTGATGATAAGGCAAACCCAAGCTTATTGCTCGTAAAGTCAAGGAGAAGAGAAGAAAAAGTTGGAATATTTATAAGATTTGGGGGTATGGTATAAGGGTTAATATTGGGTGAAAATCATACTAATTTAAAATGGGTGGGTAGGATTTCCAAGAGTCTCGGAGAGTTAACAGTCATTTGATGCTATTTATTGAAAAGTTGGGCAGTCTGATAATAAATTAAGTGGGATTTTGGAGAAGTATCTGAAATAAACAGTGAAGTTATCTGCAGCTTTTATCTTTGTGGGCCAGAGTTTCTTGGAATAGTAAAGCCCTGTTGATGAAATCAAGGGAATAGTAAAGTCTTGCTAAAAGTTGACAGTAACTTGTATGGGTGTGGATGGTTTCAAATCTCTATACTCTTCTTCCTCTGCAACATTTTTCCATTTTAGCATAAGACCACATGGAGGAGCACTGGGGGAAATAATGGCTACCTTGTAAAAATCAGCATTGGAAAAAAGTATGCTTGCTTTCTTTCTTTTTTTTTTTTTTTTTTTTTTTGAGATGTAGTTTCACTGTGTTCCCCAGGCTGGTATGCAGTGGCGTGATCTCAGCTCACTGCAAGCTCCGCCTCCCAGGTTCACGCCATTCGCCTGCCTCAGCCTCCCAAGTAGTTGGGACTACAGGCGCCCGCCACCACGCCCTGCTAATTTTTTCTATTTTTTAGTAGAGATGGGGTTTCACCATGTTAGCCAGGATGGTCTCGATCTCCAGACCTTGTGATCCGCCCGCCTCAGCCTCCCAAAGTGCTGGGATTACAGGCTTGAGCCACCGTGCCAGGCTGGAAAAAAGTATGATATCTTTCAATCCACCTATTCTATCATGAGCGAGACATTTCTTAACCTCTACTTTGTGTGGCTACTGGAGCTCATGAATTTAAATCTTTTCACTCCCAGATTGCTAATGAAATAACTGTACAGCAATAAACAAGGTCCTGGACCCAGAGAAGAAGGGAAAATAGCAGATGCCACATTTACCTGTTTAATTCATTTGCTTAGATATTTCCAGAAATATGTGTTGGGGGGAAATTATTTGTAGTAAGGACAGATAGTGTAAATGTATAAGGTTAGTTATTCATGCATTATACATAGTACAATAACAGTATAAGGCGTATAATATTTCTGATAGGTGTGTGAGGACATGCTTTTAAGTGGACCAGCTCTAATTTGTTTTGCCTGATTATATGCTTGGTTAAAAATGACCATTCTCATAATCGAATGAATACCAAATCGAGTAAATGTTGTGATGCAATTTTAAAACATGAAAGTGTCTGTAATAAAAGGCTTATTTAATTTTTTTGAAAAAATATTGCAATGTGACAAAATGCATTAAAATGTTTGTCAAGAACTCTCAATGGACTGGAAAGCTAGCAAATCCTCCTGACCTAGATGAGGAGACAAGAAAAACACATTAAAACTCGAATGGTTATCAAACTGCATGAACATACACCTGACCGACAGGGAGCAGCAACAGTAGCACCAGCAGCTTTTACGTTGGTTTTTTTTTTTTTTTTTTTTTTTTGAGAGGGAGTCTTGCTCTGTCACCAGGCTGGAGTGCAGTGGCGCTATCTCGGCTCACTGCAAGCTTCACCTCCCGGGTTCAAGAAATTCTCCTGCCTCAGCCTCCCTAGCAGCTGGGACTACAGGCGCCTGCCACCATGCCCAGCTAATTTTTTGTATTTTTAGTAGAGACGGGGTTTCACTGTGTTAGCCAGGATGGTCTCAATCTCCTGACTTCGTGATCCACCCACCTCAGCCTCCCAAAGTGCTGGATTACAGGCGTGATCCACCACGCAGGGCCTTTTTTGTTGTTTTAAGTGAGTTAGCCAGAACTGTGGAGTGACTGGGATACTGGTGCTGTAGTCCCTTCTCTTGTTCCTTAGGGAATTCCAGTTCTTCCCTAAATGCTTCCCTCTGAGGCTATGTGGTAGTGAATCCATGTAAAGCAGAAGTCACAAAATCAAATACCTATAGAGAACAGCAATTTATCATAAACTGGGGAGATTATGCGAAGCACTAGGGAATGATGGCAACTGTGGTGAATTTTAAAAAGCAGCAACTTGTCAGATCTAGTTAATTGTTACCATGTAGGAATAGATGACCAATGTGGCCAGAGGTTTCATTCTTTCAAGAGATTCTGGCAATTCAGATTTTTATATAGTAGTAACAGTTTTTTGTTTATAATGTTTTAATGGTTAAAAAATATCCCACATATATGCAGACTGAATTTTGCCTGTGGCCTTCAACTTTTTTAATAGCTGAATTCTAAAAACATAATAGCCAATATGTAATCCACTTTTCTCCTTTCCCCTTTCATTTTGCTGAATAGAAAACCATCGATGCTGTTTATTTTGAAGGGGCGACCCTTACCCAAGTCTAGAATCATCCTGTGCTGCTTGTAGCAGGACCTGAATTTCCATCATTAGTGATTATTTTGATTTTAGGACAGAGGATCCTTTAGTTATCTGTCAAATATTAAAACATCCCTGGTTGTCACTTTGGTAAGGTAATAAATCAAATCAATTATAAACTTTTGCTGAAACTAATCAACTAATAGATGATGGAAAGAAAGCAAAGCACCAGGAAAATTATTCTATTGTGTAAAAGAATCATTTGTTCAAAATGCAGATTCCCTGGCTGTAATCCTAGAGATACAACTCTAGGGGAGAGACCAAACTGTGTGTTCAGGGAGCACTCTTGGGTGGGTCTCATGTGGTTGGTTATTTGGAAACAGAAAAACAAAAAGAAAAACAAAAGTCCAAGCAGTTGTTCTCAAACTTTAATGTGCCTCAGAATCACATGGAGGGTTTATTATAATATAAGTTACTGGTCCACCCTCAGAGTTTCTGATTCAGTAGATCTGGGGTTGGGCTGAGAATTTACATTTCTAGCAAGATCCAAGATGATGTCACTACTGGTCAGGGGACTACACTTTGGGAACCACTACACATAATTTCCCCCAACAAATATTTCTGGAAGTCTCTAAGCAAATGAATTAAACAAGTAAATGTAGCATCTGCCATTTTCCCTTCTTCTCTGGGTCTAAAACCTTGTTTATTACTCTAAAAGAATGAAATACAGGTTAGTTGTATCCAGAGTGAACCATGCAGGCCCTGGTAAGTGTATGCAGGAGCTGAAAGTGAGGACGGGAGAGTCTGGAATAGTGCCATCCATTTCATAATGTTGCCTTGGGTCTGGCCCTGGAGCCCAATACTTAATTGCATTGTAGACTTTGCTCTTGGTTCATTCACTGAGCATGTGTCAGGCATTGTGCTAGACTTAGGCCCATAAATTAATTAGCTTATTAAATCACCACATAATTAATTTGACAAATATTTATTAAGCATCTACAACTTTCCAAGTCTTGGACTTAGTTGATAGTAAAAGACAAATCTCAGCTGCCATGAATCAGAAGCCCTGACTCTTGGCTTCTGTGCTGTCATTCATATTCAGAAGCAGCCTTGAAGAAAATCTTGGTTCTTTCTGTGTAAGCTAAACAGAGCACAATAGAACTGGTTGTCGTGTTATCCCAGGGGAATGATGCTCTGCACAGATCCCTGAAGCTCTAAAGGAAGAAGCATTTTTGTCTGAACTGTGCTGACAGCTGTGGACCTGCATGTCAATGGGAACAGTGAGCACTTTCCTGTTATGAGCGAGCAGGCTTCCCATGGTCACGGCTGTGCTTGGGAGCAGACCCCAGACACACTTTTTCTAGAAACGGTGCATTTCCAGTAAAGAAAGGAAATGCATGTAAGGCAGGCTGTGAGAATCCGTGCCAATGCAGCCCTCCTGCGATGTTTCATAGAAAACATCCTTTATGCTCCACAGGAGGCCTGCGTTTTCTCTGTGTCTGCAGACAGTGGATAATAGAGGGCATGGGGTCGGAAGCACAGGTTTTTTCCCAGTGATACAGGCTGCTCCAGATGACACCTGATGGAAAATAATTCATTTTTTCAAATGCAAAAGCTAGGGCTGGAGGAAAACTGGGAGTCTCCTAGTATCTCCACGTTGCTTTCTTGGATTCAGACCTCTTTTTACAAGTATGTTACAACAATACTGAAGACAGAAAGCAAATCTTCATCCAGTCTGGCTTTTGTTCCCTTGGTTCCCTGAGTCATTCAATTTTTAGAAAGAAGGCCTAAAACATAAATTATCTAGGAAACAAATATCAACAATTTTGAACGTGTTTCAATGGAATGGTTAATTTGGCTTCAATGCAGAGATCACTTCCTTGAGATATCACTGTAGCTTTTAAAATATTATATTAATTTTTAAAATCAGAATTGCTTAGCTTGGGATTCTTAAACTGAAAACTCCTTTAGACCTGGATCTGGCTCTTTCAGCTCTGTATCTCTCTAAGACTTGCATATGATGAACATTCAATGTATGTTTCTTGAATCCTTGTGAGGTAGGAGTGGGGACTTGGACACCCAGTGGTGGAGTTCAGCCATTGGACAAAATTGAGGACTAGCTAAAACAGGGACAGGGTGGAAGCGGCTTTTTATAAAACAAGCCCACCAGTGTGCCATATCAATTTACCATTGCCGTGGCAGCACCTGGGATTTACCGCCCCTTTCCATGACAACCACCTGAATACCTGGAAGTGATGACCACTTTTCTAGAAATGTCCGCAAAATCTGCCCCTTAATTTGCATATAATTAAAAGTGGGTATAAATATGACTGTAGAACTGCATGAATCCAGAAAAAAGGGTTCCAAAGTGGGAATTAAGCAATTCCCTGCTACTCTGGGCCCAAGGCCTATGGCGTAGCCCTGCTCCCAAGGAGCAGTACCTCTGCTCTTGCTATACACTGCTGCATCAATAAAAGTTGCTGTCTAGGCTGGGCACAGTGACTCATGCCTGTAATCCCAGCACTTTGGGAGGCCGAGGCAGGCAGATCACAAGGTCAGGAGATCGAGACCATCCTAGCTAACACGGTGAAACCCCGTCTCTACTAAAAATACAAAAAATTAGCAGGGCATGGTGGTGGGCGCCTGTAGTCCCAGATACTTGGGAGGCTGAGGCAGGAGAATGGTGTGACACCGGCAGGCAGAGTTTGCAGTGAGCTGAGATTGCACCACTGCACTCCAGCCTGGGCGACAGAGTGAGACTCCAACTCAAAAAAAAAAAAAAAAAAAAAAAAAAAAGTTGCTGTCTAACACCACCAACTCGCCCTTGAATTCTTTCCTGGGCAAAGCCAAGAATCTTCCTGGACTAAGCCCCAGTTTTGGGGCTCATGTGCCCTTTAGTACTTACATGACTAAATGAGGAAATGAATGAACACTAGAGTGTCTCATTCACTGCCTTCATTTCTGGATGAGGAAATAGTCTCCAAGGATTGTAGTAATGTTTTCAAGGTATCCTTACTTGGAGGACATATAATCCACTTCTTGCCTTCCAGGGCCGCATTCACCCCACTGCATCTGCTGATCCCCGCTGACTCTTACACTGATGTGTATAGTTGAGATTGGGAGTCCAAGGAAAAGTGAGCCAAATCCAGAGGACTAAATATTTTAGTATAAAAAATTGAAACTAAAAATAACTTTATCAGAATGTAGTTTTTTTTTCTTTTATGGGACAAATATCAGAGGGAAAGTTGGTGAAAATTTCCATTTATAATCCTAGACCTAGGTAAAGATCTCCATAAAACTCCAAAAGCCATTAAAACGGTTTCAGGAAAACATATGCACACCTTTTACTACAGTTATTTTAATGGATTTGATAAATTGCATTTACCAGTAGGTGGTAAAATCTCTGTTAGGCTGGAAGAAGAATATTTAATTTCCATATCTTCCCCAGAAACGACTAATACTTACAGTTCCTATCCTTGCTGCTGGATAGTAAGGATTGACACAAGTGAATATAAAAACTTGTTTAGTTCTAATAATTCTGTTTATCTCCTCCATGCTGCCTCTTAGTGAATAGAACACTCATATGTCAACCCCTCATGGCCTCAGCTAGTTCCACCATTTATGCCTCTGAAATACTTCCAACCTGGCCCTCTTTTCCATTTCCTTTGAACAAATGTAGGCGCTTACCCTCTCCTTTCTTTCACACTGCTATCAGTTACTGTATAGAACACTCATATGTCAACCCATCATGGCCTCATCTAGTTCCACCATTTATGCCTCTGAAATACTTCCAACCTGGCCCTCTTTTCCATTTCCTTTGAACATATGTAGGCGCTCACCCTCTCCTTTCTTTCACACTGCTATCAGTTATTGTTTTGAAACATAAGACAGATGATGCAGCTCTCTACTGCCTAGAGAATGAAGTCCTATTGAGTAAGTTATATCACTTCTCTGAGTCTCAATGTCCTCATCTTGTTAACTCCCTCATGGGGTTAACAAGAGTTGAACTGGATACGTCTATAATGTGCTTGGAGCAAAGAATCCCACGAAGTGCTGAGAGCAGGTTAGTCATCAGCACCATTCATGCTGTTGCTCATGATCCCTTCCCGACCCCCAGGGTGATCACACGTGGCAGGGAATTGCTTAATTCCCACTTTGGAACCCAATAAAGTATTTTTCTGGATTCATGCAGTACTTTGTCCTTATTTGGTTGTGCCTTGAGTTGTTATTAGGGGTTATATGTCTTCATATCCCCCTCAAGTTGATGAAAGCCTTGAGACTGGGAAACTTGTCTGACTCTTCTATCTGCATTTTCAGTACAGTGCTTACTTAGCACCTGGCAAGTGCTCAATAAACATTTGGTGAAACAGAAGAGATTTATCTGTGAGTCATTCAAAGCACTTTATGTTTAAATGCACACATCTTAGAAAATAAATGTAATTTGAGATTACTATCCATTTACCCCTATGTAAAAACGAATTCCACTCCTTCCACAAATATGTATTGAGTATATATTATTGCCAGTCACTCTTCTAGGCACTGAGGATCCAACAACAACAACAACAACAAAACCCAGATACATTTCCTGCCCTCAAGGAGCTTCTATTCCAGAGAATGAAGACAATTAACAGAGAAGATTAAGAACATGATAAGTGTTATGGGTAAAAAGGAAGCAAGGAAAAAGATCTGATGCAAGAGTACTATTTTACATGTGGGTAGTCCAGGCAGACTTCTTTGAGAGGGTAACATTTGAGCAAAAACCTGAGGGAAACTTGCAGCTACCCACAGAGAGCTCCCCAAGCAGCAGGAATGACCAGTGCCAAGGCTATAAGGTAGAGTTCTCCAGGGAGTAAGAGGACTTCATTGTGTGGCTCTAGAACTGTGACTCTGAGACAGTGGTAGGAGCGAGGTCAGAGGTAATGAAACCTGGATCTTATAGAACCTGTGGGTTCATGTCATTTGACTGTACAACTTCTCCCTCATCCTTGCCCCATCACATGCTAGCCCCAGGATCAACCCCTTACTCTCCATCAAAGAAAACTTTGCGTCCTGGTTCATAGACTGTGCCTTTCTACCTTTTGCCAGTAGTTCTAGATGTTTGCAACATTCATGAAAACAAAGTGTCCGGCTGGGCATGGTGGCTTACGCTGGTAATCCCAGCACTTTGGAAGGCCAAGGTGGGTAGATCATGAGGTCAGAAGATCGAGACCATCCTGCTTCACATGATGAAACCCCGTCTGTACTAAAAATACACACACACACAAATTAGCTGGGCATGGTGGCACGTGCCTGTAGTCCCAGCTACTCGGGGGGTTGAGGTAGGAGAATCGCTTGAACCCGGGAGTCGGAGGTTGCAGTGAGCCGAGATCGCGCCACTGCACTCCAGCATGGCAACAAATCAAGACTAAAAGATCAAGACTCCGTCTCAAAAAAACAAAGTTTCCACTGATGCGGTGTTTTTATGAATTTTGCAAACATCTAAAACACAACTCCTGATCTCCTTGCTCAGGTGAGCTTTATCTCTTCTGCAATCAGCCACTCTCAACCCGCACCAGGTCATCACTTGGAAACTGCTTTATCAGACAGTTTTCACTGTCCAATATATACCCTACCACCCTCATCCTCCATTGTGGCTGCTTTTGGTATCTTAGAGACCTCCAAGCTGTTGATACTGCAGTTTTGTCACATTTTATCAGTTCCTCTAAGGTGTTTTTCTGGTTTGCTCAGTCCAGACCCCAACTTGATTATCTGGGCTGATCTCATATCTTGATTCTCAACTTAAACAACATCAAAATTCTGAAGGTAAAAAGAGGTGTAATGAAAAGTGAGTTTCCCTCGGATCTCTCCCTTCAATAGACAGTTTTCAGTTTAGAAGATACTCACTGTCTTAAACTTCTTATCTATCCACCTAGAAATATGCTGTAAAATATGAGCACATAGATTTGTGTATATGTGTCTATAAACAGTTTTTAAGCATTTATATGTGTGTATACACCATTTGATAGTACATTAGAGATACTGCCTGGCATCCTACTTTGCACGCTGTAATTTGAAGATTGTTCTGCATTAGTGAATAGGGATATGTTTCATTATTTTTGATGGTTGTATAATATTTCCTTGTCTGCTTACATCAACCTTTAACTTATCACTCCCAAGCTGATGGACTCTTGGCTGTCACAGACAGTTCTTTCATGAGAAACTTTTCATATATGTCATTTCTTATGAATACTAGCTGCCAACAAGATATTCCTAGAAATGGAATTGTTGATTTGAAGTGTATGAACATTTAAAATTTATTTGGATAAATATCACCAAGTAACTTTCCACAAAGGTGTGCCAATTTATACTCCTCCTAGTAATGAGGTGCCTGTTTATCTGCTAAATGAAAAATGGCATCTCACTAGTGTTATTTGTATTTCTCTGATTATGAGTAAGGTTATCTTTTCATGTGTTTATGAGCTATTTGTATTTATTTTTCTATGAGCAATCTGTTCACATTAAAGTCTATTTTGGACTCTGCTTAATTGTCAAATGTTTGGAGTCAAAACTGTTCTAGTTAATATTTCTTCCCCATTATGTTCTCTGGGTAAACAATGTTACACTTCTGTCATCCTACTGGTTATCTACCAAACAGCTCTGTCTAAATATTTTGCCTAAATTTTTCCCTAGTGAATATTGGTGCTTGGCAGATGTGAGCTGGGGAGAGTGGGGTGGATGGCAGTGTTGTCCCAGGGCAGGTGGTTAGATTGAGCTCAGATCCTCACTTCCATAGCATGTGAAAGTCCATAGCTTAGCCCTCTCCTTCCAGTTCTCACTATACCTGAGAGTTGGGGGGAATCCTACACTCATCTCACTTTCTGCCCCCTGGATCTTTGTGTGACATATTTGGTTTCTACACATCCTCTGGGTACAGGCAACAAACTCACACTCCTTACATCTCTCTCAAGTACTTCCACAGAACTGGAATATTTTTGAATTTAGTTGAATTTACCAAAGCTGTGAAGGTTATGAGACATCACACCTTTAAACACTCTTGCTGTTTTTTTTTTTTTTTCAGACTCTTTTGTATTCTACGTCTCTCCCCTGAACTCCTGCCCCCACTTATTTCTCAAGCATAAGTTCCTCTTTTTATGTATATTGTCTTTTGGCAAGCACAGTTTTTGAATTCTGCATGACCTTTCCTATGTACGAAATGGTATATACAAGTATTTCTTCAAAACAATGCAGTGCCCTTACTAAGATGAATTCTGGTGAATAAAATTTCTTCCATACATGTATATCTGGAAATCTCTGTAATTTTCATATATGTCTCATCTGCTAATACTGGATATAGGGATAGACTCAAGGGCTATGATGTTGACTTAAATGCCACATAATGGTGGTAGTTCATGAGAAAGAATTTACAAGCTTCCTCCAACGAAAAACATTTTGAGTCAAGTGCAAAGGTCTCATTGATAAGATGTAGGAAGGTGTTCTTCTTTTTCTTATCTAAATTTATTTGTAATGGTCAGTTATAGGTATTCATGCCCAACTTCCATACTGAAGATTTCTGACATTGATATAAAATTCTGTATTGTAGATCAACCCTCAGCTTCTAATAATCTTTGTTCAAAGGTCAGTGCTTTTTAGAATAGGTGTCCTGGCACTAGCAACCAACCCCCTGTTTTCTGTTGTTGTTGTTGTTTACTTTTTTAAGATTTCTCACTGGACTATTATTCCCTGATATGTTTATGGGCCTTTTATTATATGATTTTTCTGCCCCATTTACAACATAGAAGTCATTGGGCATAATGTTTATTATTCAACTTTCTGTCTCCATTAACAAATGTATCTACACACACCCAGTCTTCCTTATTTCCAACAGTCTTAGTGGATGGGCTTCTTTTCCTTCCCAAGGTCAACCTGCCCCTTTCTACCCTTTACTCCATAAACCTTCTCAGATGTAGCTGATATCTCTCTCTTTCCCTCACTAAAAAACACAAACATCTCTTCTAAACTCTTAACTTTGAATTCTATCTAGCAATTCCATTCTTTCTTTACTTCTTATCAAAATTTTAGAAAGTGCCTCCATCTATCTATCTGTTTTAATTTCTTTCCTCTCCATTCACTCATCTAACAACTGCAAGTTGCCTTCTGTCCCTACCAATTTACTGATTTCACTCAGTCACCAATGATCACCTAATTCCCAAATGAATTAAGTTTTCAATTTTACCTAATTGGGCCATGCATCTGCCTCTGTTGCTGTTTATTTCTCCCCAGTTCCTGAAAAATCTCTTTCTTCTTCTCTTCCATAGCACCACTCTCTTTTGAGTCTCTGTATGCTTTTATGATGGACCCTTACCCGTGTGTTTTTTTGTGTGCTCCTCGTCTTTGGTACATCCTTAAGATGCCTCTTTCCAAAGGCTCTGTCATTGCCCATTGCCCACTGAATTCTTCTCCTGCTTCTACCTCCAAAATTCCTTTATTTTGTGTGCAAGATTCTATCTTTTCCACTCTCCTTGAGCTATCTCGCCAAATTCCTTGGTGAGGTATCTGCTACTAATATACTAAAGATCATGAAAGATCTACACCCAGCTCAAAGCTATCTATAAACTCCAAATATTGAAGGATAGCCACACATTGACTATTTCATTCCATTGTTCCACAGTCTGAAACTGAGTTCATCTCTGCCCTGCTTGGTTAGCTTCTATTCCTGCTCTCTCTATCTCTACAGGGGACAGAGGGTGCCAACATTTATTTCCCCAACGTTTTAAGCTAACACTCATTTATTTTTTATTTCTTTCTGTACCTTGTTTTTGTTGCAAGTCAAAATTGCAAGTTTAATTTCCTAAATATTTCTCAACTCCTCTCCTTTCACTGTGTCTCTGCCATACTGCCCTGATTAAGGCCCTTTTTTTTTTTCTGTTGCTTATCAAATTTCAGCAGCTTCCCAACAAACCTTCTAGCCTCTTTTGTGTTGTCTATCTCAAATTATTCAATATATGCTAAAGTCATATCTCTATAATGTAAACATGACATTTCATTCATCTTTAAATCCTTGCTGTCTCTCCATCTCATTTCTTATTGCTCCTTTCCTCATGACACCGTTCCTCTTATCTGTCATGATGTTTCCTGTCCCAGGCCTGTGTTCAGACCCTCCTATATTAAATGTTCTCACATTCATCATTTTCCAATTAAGCTGTTTGGTAAAAGCCCATAACTTTAGATTTGTCTGTTTATACAACCATCTCTTCTACTGATCTGAATACCCAAGGACAGAACAATGGCAAGGGCAGTGCCTGTCACATAATATATGCTTAATAGTGTCATCGAATGGATGTATTAGGGAATGATTTAGATAAAAATCATGGATTGGATATCTCAAGGTCAAACTGAACACTGGGCCAATGTAATCATTTCACTTCTCTTAGTTTTATTCTCCTTATTGCAAAATGAGTATAATGAGATTAATCGCCTTACAGGATTTTTACAAAGATTAAACAAGATAGTACTATGCAAAGCACTTGGCATGGTGCCTGATGTAGTAATTGCTCACTAAATATGACAATATAATACCAACAATGAACTTTTCTGCTTCTACTAGTAATACTGTTGGTTGGCGTTATCAAGAGGGTAATTTGTGAGTCTATTCTTTTCACTCATCACTATTATTAGCTTTAACAGTGAGGAAATTGGCCTTATGGAGGCTCATTTTCTCAATAAGTGAGCTCAAAGATCATGCTGGCTTTATTACTATTTTTTAATTACAAAGCTATTTTACTTTATTTTCCCAATTGGAAAACAGTGAATGGAAGGAGCATCTAAAAACTACTCATAGCCCCACCATCCAACTGCAACTGCTGTTGCCATGCAGATATTTCTCCTGAGGGCTCTTTTTCTACACACACAATGCACACATTGAGGGTGGTTGTAGCTGTTAGTGCTGGTGACCCTGATGTTAATTCTGCTATTTAGTGCAAGGATCATAGGCACTGGGAAAGCATAGATTTAAAGAATCTGTAGGGAAAGGAGATAGGTTTAATCTGAGTCCAGAGCTGAACAAGAACCCAAAATTGAAGATCAGTTAGACCCTCTGTTAGCGTCAGATCCTTCACAGGGCAGAGAAACAAACATTTCTTCATTTCAGAACTCCAGCGTTAGAGTTATTGATGTCTGTAAATATTAATAACAATGGTAACTTACTACTTGCTCAGCTAATTAGGATTTCAGCCACGTTTAACTTTCAAAACACCATGTTTTCTTATATTACAATTTCTTAATGTGTCACAGTTATTGTTTTTATCAACAGCCATATGTTCTCATCCTCTGGGAGTGAACACCTGCCATTCTTAAATAGATATGTCACAAATTCAACATTCATTTAGCAACAGATATTAAACAATAGGAATGGACATTCTTTTCAATTTACTAAATTGTGCTAAAACTAAAACTGAAAAAAGGAATCATTCATTTATTATCACTTTAATTAATTCAACAATTATCTATTGCCTAACTTCTGTGTGTGAGCCATAGCTCTGGGCTCTGGTTAAACTGTGATTAAGTTTAACTTACAAGTTTAATGCCTTCAAGGTAATCCTGTTAGCCAGGAAACCCATCGTAAACAAGACAGTCAAATAAATGTAAAGTTTAGGATTGTGATCAGCACATTGAATGAAAGAACATGCATTGTTACAATAAAATGATAAAGTTGGAGGGTATGAGATGGGGGGACCTGCCTTTCCATAGTTAGGGAAGATGCCTTTGAGGAGGCAATATTTCAGCTGAGACCTAATGGAATAAAAAGGTCAGCCAGGCATCAGCTTGATAGGCGAGCATTTTGGCTTGGTGGCCAGAAGGGGTTTGCTTCCTGGGGGGACTGAAAGAAGCCCAGCGTGGCTGGAGTTTGGAGGTGAGCAAAGCAGTGAGCAGCTCTGATGAGGATAGACAAGCTAGGCCTGATCACATGGAGCCTTATAGGCCATGTTAAAGAATTTGAGTGTCTCCAGATATACTGTTTGCAAACTCATGGCCTCCCCTTTGATGTTCTGTTCTAGGTGATTGCTGCAATCATTATCTGTCAAACACACCTTTGCATAATGTTAGCTTGGTGCTTTAGTGCACACTCATATTCCTTCTGGCTGGAATGGAAATAGTATTAACTTGAATTGGAATGTGTGCTCAGAGACCTGCAAGCAATATAGTCCTGGGCAAGTTTTGAAGCCCTACTGGGCCTCATATCTTGTGAAATTATGAAGAGATGAAGCAGGATATTTCCCTGACCCTTTTGCAGGCGGGAACTGGAGTGCATGGATGCCAGCAGGGGTGAATTCCATGAATTCCACCCCTCATGAGAGGAGAAATGCAGGTGAGCGGGTGCAGGAGCTGCAGCAAGCACCTTTGGGCACCAGCAAGAGCGAACTCCATACTGGCCCCACGACAGCATCTAGGGAAGGGTGCCTGAGATCCCAGAAGCCCCAGAGGAAGTGTTACAGTGCCCTATTAGCTTTGCTGTCTGTGGATGGCTTAAGTGTTAACAGCTCATTGGAGGGTCAGTGTCACAGCCTTTTGCTCCGACACTCATGGCACCCAAGTTCTTGTCCGGCATCCAGGAGGAAAGAGGTTGCTTGGATGAATTGAAGATGGTAAATGCAGGAGATTTTATTGCTGGTGAAAGTGGCTCTCAGCTGGAAGCAGAGCTGAAAAGAGGACCATGTGGGAAGGTAATCTTCCCCTGGAGTCTGGCCAGGGACAGACTCTTCTCTGAAGCTGTTCCATCAAGCTGTCCATCTGAAGTCAAGCGGCTTCTCTTGGGCATCCAACTATAGTCCCGGATGTCCAGTTCCTTCTCGTCTCTCTGCCAGCTGAGCCTTGGGTTTTTATGGGCGTAGGATGGGGGCAGGGCAGGCCATGAGTGGTTTTGGAAAAGGCAACATTGGAGTGGGAAAACAGAGATGTAGGTTCTTACTTTGGGTTGTGGTGCCAGGCTTTTCAGCTTGAGGGTAGGGCCCTCACTGGGGACCTGCCCTCTTCTGCCCAGAATTTCTCTGCCTGCTGTCCCTATCAGAGATACATCTCAACATGTTGAGGTGAGAAATAAATAAAATAATACATGTGAACTCTCTAGCATGGGGCCTGATAAAAACCAGTTGTTACTAAGTACTAGTTTCCCTTTATCTCTCCACTTACGGAGTTTTTATCTATTCCATTCCATTGTCCTTTTCTAAGCCACCAAAAAATTTTTGGTTATGCACCACTTATTTGCTCTTATCCAATAATTTACTGTAGTTTTATTATTTATCTGTCTGTGTTACTTGTCCCAGTAGATTAGGATGGCGATCGTGCCCAAACCTCACAGTGATGAATAGCACTGGGCACAGAGGTGATGTTAAGTAAATCTGTTGTGTTTGCATTTTTTTTTTTTTTTTTTTTTTGAGACGGAGCCTCGCTCTGTTGCCCAGGCTGGAGTGCAGTGGCGTGATCTTGGCTCACTGCAAGCTCCGCCTCCCAGGTTCACACCATTCTCCTGCCTCAGCCTCCAGAGTAGCTGGGACTACAGGTGCCTGCCACCGCACCCGGCTAATTTTTTGTATTTTTAGTAGAGACGGGGTTTCACCATGGTCTCGATCTCCTGACCTCGTGATCCACCTGCCTCGGCCTCCCAAAGTGCTGGGATTACAGGCGTGAGCCACCGCGCCTGGCCGTGTTTGCATTTTATAATGCATTGAAGCAAAGGAAATCTTGACTGGCAAACTGTGCAGGATGCAGGTAACAAAATGGAAAACTAAAATGGATTCCACAATTCCAGGGAAGTTAAGGAGAACCTGCTTAGGGAGCTTGGGGTGGAGAAGAGAGAATGCTATTACAGTAGAGAGAAAGGGCCCTTGATACATGATGCCCAGTTTAGAGATACCTGTGGTTATGCCTCTGATCCCAAACTACATGGTGAATTAAAACAACTGATTATTTGCACTCCCTATTAGTTCATTAATTCAACATTTATTTAATATTTTCCATTGATAATGTTATATCTTTAGCTATATCTTGGTAAGATATCTGAACTAATTTAATTTTGGACAGACTAAATATTATGTGAATAATTTTAAAGCAGTGAGTTGTGGCATAGATTTCTTACATTGTAGTTTTCTTTTTTTATTTTTATTATTATTATGCTTTAAGTTTTAGGGTACATGTGCACAATGTGCAGGTTTGTTACATATGTATACATGTGCCATGTTGGTGTGCTGCACCCATTAACTCGTCATTTAGCATTAGGTATATCTCCTAATGCTATCCCTCCCCCCTCTTCCCACCCCACAACAGTCCCCGGAGTGTGATGTTCCCCTTCCTGTGTCCATGAGTTCTCATTGTTCAATTCCCACCTATGAGTGAGAACATGCGGTGTTTGGTTTTTTGTCCTTGTGATAGTTTACTGAGAATGATGGTTTCCAGTTTCATCCATGTCCCTACAAAGGACATGAACTCATCATTTTTTATGGCTGCATAGTATTCCATGGTGTATATGTGCCACATTTTCTTAATCCAGTCTATTGTTGTTGGACATTTGGGTTGGTTCCAAGTCTTTTCTATTGTGAATAGTGCTGCAATAAACATACGTGTGCATGTGTCTTTATAGCAGCATGATTTATAGTCCTTCGGGTATATACCCAGTAATGGGATGGCTGGGTCAAATGGTATTTCTAGTTCTAGATCCCTGAGGAATTGCCTGACTTCCACAATGGTTGAACTAGTTTACAGTCCCACCAACAGTGTAAAAATGTTCCTATTTCTCCACATCCTCTCCAGCACCTGTTGTTTCCTGACTTTTTAATGATGGCCATTCTAACTGGTGTGAGATGGTATCTCATTGTGGTTTTGATTTGCATTTCTCTGATGGCCAGTGATGATGAGCATTTTTTCATGTGTTTTTTGGCTGCATAAATGTCTTCTTTTGAGAAGTGTCTGTTCATGTCCTTCATCCACTTTTTGATGGGGTTGTTTGTTTTTTTCTTGTAAATTTGTTTGAGTTCATTGTAGATTCTGGATATTAGCCCTTTGTCAGATGAGTAGGTTGCAAAAATTTTCTCCCATTCTGTAGGTTGCCTGTTCATTCTGATGGTAGTTTCTTTTGTTGTGCAGAAGCTCTTTAGTTTAATTAGATCCCATTTGTCAATTTTGGCTTTTGTTGCCATTGCTTTTGGTGTTTTAGACATGAAGTCCTTGCCCATGCCTATGTCCTGAATGGTATTGCCTAGGTTTTCTTCTAGGGTTTTTATGGTTTTAGGTCTAACATGTAAGTCTTTAATCCATCTTGAATTAATTTTTGTGTAAGGTGTAAGGAAGGGATCCAGTTTCAGCTTTCTACATATGGCTAGCCAGTTTTTCTATATGAAATATTACAGGGTTTACACTAACATAGGTTATCAAATATATTTGTTTCTTGTACACTAAATCAAGCAATAAGATTTTTAATTATAAAATATGATGAGCTATATGATTTTATAAATAGAAAAACAGTATTTTCAAATTTTTTATTTGAATATTACTTTCATAGGTATAATTGCTGAGAATCTTGGTGAATTTTGATAGGGCAATATAAATATATAATCTATCAAGTATAAATAATTTGTTCCCATGAGCCTATGTAGAACAGAGATCAGCAGAGTTTGTGGGCCACATTATAGTTACTATTTTATGATCCTATTTTTAAGATAATTTTTAAAGCATGTCTATCTTAATTATTCAGAGATTTTTTTTCTATCCTTTTGTTTAACTTTTCTTTCAAGTTGCTTCAAGATAAGCACTTTAAAAGCAGAGTGGTTTGTAAAATGAAATAATCCCTTGAGTATTTTTATTTTCTTTGTCCCTTTAATATCCCAGATTGCTATGTCCTTTTAATTTTCAATAAGCAAATTTCTCAGAAGCATAATCATTTGATTTAGAAATTTTACATGAATACATTTATCCTTCTAAATAGAATAAAGACCTTTATTATATTAGTCTGAGTATTTCTCCCAGGTATTATCTTCAACCCAGTGGTCCAGGTTCCAAGGGATGCCTGTAATTAGATGTAATTACATGTCATATTCATCAACCAGTAGTATTTCAGGTCATGATTCTGCTACTCTACTCCCTAGACCTTTCCCACATTCTCTTCCCACCTCCCTTTTTAGAGCCTCCCTTATGATCCCTACCAAGGAAATGTCTCCAAATTACATCCTACTTCTAAAACTGTCTGGGAACTAGCTCCCATGAGAGCCTATAATCAAGAGTGATAACAGGGAGCACGGCATTGTTTTAATGTCCATTTTTCCCTGAGGAACATATCTTTAATTTCCAACTTTAAATCTCTGTCTAAACCCCCCTCTATGAAGGTAGCTGCAGTGGGCCTGGCAGTCTTGCTCTAAAGTAGCTTCCTCTGCTTTTGGACTTGAGTTATGTCTCAGTATGCATGATGTGATTCTTCTGGTTTATTTTTTCTTGCAGTTCCTTGGAGTGTAGCAGCCAAAATAAGAGAATGAGTTTTCCACAGATGTCCAAGGCACACTTACTGGCCTCTTTTGCCTTATTCAGAATTTTCTAAAAAATAAAAAGTATATGCTTTGGGCCCAGGCAGACTCTGGATGGAGTGTGAGGTCCACACAGGAGTCTACTGGAGATTTGTTTCCATTCTGCACTCAATGTCCTAGAATTCTTCAGAGGTCTCCCGCCAAGAAAGTAGGTGGGGGCAAGGACACTAGACAGCCTAGCTGTCATTTTCCTCCTCCTTTTCTTCCACAGATTTTGCTTTTCATTTCTGTTTTCCAACATTGCTGGTCTTCCCTTGTGGATTGTTTTGAGCTCCTCAAACGAACCAGTAAATAAATAGTATAGATAGTGGTTTGTTTGTTTGTTAACGCAGTTAGCATCAGATTTACAATCCTCTTGCATTCCTCCCCCAAGTTTTCCTTGGCGTTACTAGGCAGACCCAATTTGGTGACTTCCCAGTATTGCACTGAAGGATGGGCAGATAGGCTGTTGCCATGGAAACAAGTTAATTGCTCAGAGGATTCATCCTGCATGGGTAATATTGAACTAACTGCTGTACAGTTTCCCATTTATTACAAAACATTTACAAGGAAAATGGGATGTGTTTCATGATGCTAAAGTGTTTGCCTCTTTTCAAGAAGCTAAGCAAATGTTGGGGCGTGGTGGTTCACACCAGCAATTTGGGAAGCTGAGTGGGGTGGATCACCTGAGGTCAGGAGTTCGAGACCAGCTTGGCCAACAACTGTGAAACCACGTCTCTACTAAAAATATAAAAAAATTAGCCAGGCGTGGTGGTGTGCGTCTGTAATCCCAGCGACTAGGGAGGCTGAGCCATGAGAATCGCTTGAACCCAGGAGGCAGAGGTTGGAGTGAGCCAAGATCATGCCACTGCACTCCAGCCTGGGTCACCAACTGAGATGCTGTCTCAATAAATAAATAAATAAATAAGCTAAGTAAAAATTACCAAGAGGTAACTGATACCAAAAAATCCATTGGTAGGCCACAGGCCTTGGCTGGGTAGAGGATGTCAGTTCTTCTCTCCTTCTGTCTCAGGTGTTTATTTCCATTGAGTATTGCAGCGATCATCATCTGGCTTGCCTTGCATAGCAGTACATTGGGGAATATGTGTTCTTTTTTGTGCTGTTTGAACATCATTTGGTATTCCTTCCTTTTTGACTTCCTCCATTGTACAGAATGACCTGATTATCTTTTTCCATCACAACTTCCTTTTCCTTTGTCTAATTGTTCATATACTCACCCATAATAACTTCCTTTAAAATGGAAGGCAAATTTTTCCTCTCACTGTCCTTGGATGGAATGGATTTAACTATGTGTTTTAATTCCAATCTGTAAAATGCCTTCATGCATGTAGTAGGAGCTCAGTAAAGTTTCAGTGAAAATGCCTTCTGAAAAGACATTTATTATTCTTTGACTCCAGTCTTCTTATTTGTAAAACCAAAGCCTAGATCAGTGTTTCTCAGCTTCTTGACCTCAGCTCACAAGTGGCTTCCTAGAGAGCATGTCTTCTGGTTAGGGATAATTTTCTTCCCTGGCTCTAGTGCAATGTCATCCCTTTCTGTATGTTGAGAAAGCCCATAAAATACTTTCTAAAAGTATGTATATCTCCTCACACAGTTCTCACTCACACCTCATTTGACATTGAGACTCGTGATACTAATCTAGATGACCTTCAAATTCCCATTTGGTTTTGATACTCTGCAATTCAGTGGTACTATTCTCCAGTCACCTCCTTGAGGAAATCAGGTCTGAGCAAATTGGCTTGGCATATCTTTTAGGAGCTCCCACATAGCACATGCTTACTGTTATTGTTACCTTACCACATTTTACTGATTTTATTCATCTGTCCTCCTTCAGTAGACTTGAACTCTTTGAGGATAGGTCTGTTTCTAATGTGGAGTTGTTTGCATGTGGCCTAGCATAGGATAACAGCAAATCTTCAATAAGTGTTTGGTGAACATAACAGTTGATTATGTTGATGTAATATGCCGTCCAGATTATAGCTTTATTAGTGCATTAAAAGCCGATGCATGTAGGGAGCCCTTACGAACTCTTTACAAATGCGCCTGTTATATCTATCTCCTAAAATATATTTAAGTTTCATGAGGACCAAGAAGGGTGAAGTGACCAACTGGGGTGTTGAGAGTGGGTATGCTAGAATAGACTGATTTGGGAATTTGTTTGTGTCCTTATTTGTGTAACATCCTCTCCATGCCAAGTATGATTGCCTTGCTTAAGATGGTGTAATATTAACATCATTGCTTTACAAACGCTAAATCAATTGTTTATTTATGGTACTGTTAATGGGATGGCTACTTTATCCCTTTCTTTTAAAGGCCACAGGACGGAGCCAAATTCTGACACCTCCATTTCCTCCTGTGATGTTACAGAGCCTGATTTCAGTTTCATAAAAATAAATAAAAATAAAATATATGCACTAATATGAAATGTCAGCTAAAATCAATAGTAATCTATTTCTCTTGCAGTGTGAGCAGGACCCAAACAATCAATTAGCAGTAAGCTTGTCAAAATGCATGGGGCAGAGGTTGCTGGATGCTTCATCATAATTTTATTTGCCCAGAGCATTTGAATAAATGAAGTGAAATGTTTCCACAGGTCTCTGAATCTTTGATAGATAATTTTTGGACCTCCTGCTGAAATACTGTTGGCTAATTTCCTGCAGTAAATTTTTTCAGTGATTGTCACAACCTGTAGTAATAAATGATATTTTCTCCGATATGTTACTATGCCTCAGTGCAGAGAGATGACACATAGGCTATGTGCATGTCTGTAAGAATGCAGCTGTGTGTACATTTTTTTATGAAGAAAAATAGCTTCCTCTGGAGATTTTGCTGAAAATCCCATTCCTCCTCTCAAATAGCAGGCACTTAATAAATATTCATTGGGTTGCATTCTATTTTATTCTATCTCTTGGTATTCCCTGCCTCTGCAGGATTGGGGGAACAGAGTGGAAGGGATGATGAATATAGGAAGAAATGCATATGCATTGCACCAATGTAATCACAGAGGTCTGAATTGGCAATCAGACTCACAAGATGCAAGTAAGCTTTAATGTTGTGTTTCCTTAGCTTTATAGAAGGATACAGGGCAGGAACCTTAGCAGGCACATCATCATCCCATGGGGATCAGCAGATACTTAAGTACACAGCTCTTTTTGTCTCCTTCCCCACTGGAGTATCTGCAGTGTCCCTAGACAGTAGCCGAGCTTCCCATATATCTTTTATATTGTTCTTGTCCCATAGGTCTAAGGCCTGCCAACCTTTAGCTCCCACAGCCCAAGTGTAGTTCCACGGAGATGACATTCCAAGTTTATGCTGCAGCTTCCGAGGAAGCAGGACTATGGAAAGGCACACATTCTCCCACATCAGCCCAAGCAAGTCTGATGAAAACCCTCATACAGGTATTAATATTTTTATTACTTGAATTGCAAAATACACACCAAAGTGATTTTTAAAAAAAGAATTATTATCTTCCACTGACTTTCATTGTCCAGTGGGTGAGGTGCTCATGGGGGAAATCTCTCCATGAGAGTGAAATGAAAACTTCAACCATTAGGTGCTTAAGATGCCTGTCAGTCCCATAGAATGACTGGTTTGTGAGCCTAACACCCAAACCTGTCGGATGGTTGAATTTAAGCCCAAGGAGATCCTTCTTTGTAGTGTCTTTCAACTCTTCCTTTGATTCTGGTCACCCCAGTAATTCAGTCAGAGAAATGTCTCTCCTGTCTAGGAACCCTTATTCTAAATTTCTGTCTTTCATAATTTTTTACTTCTACCTTGAGATAGAATCTAAAAAACATGTTTCTGGGCACCAACCTACAACTGGGTTGAAAATCTTAGTGTAAGGCTTCACTCAAGAACTATATTCTACTGAGTTGCTTGTATAAGATCAAAATTCCTAGTTCAATTTACCTAAGTTGAATGTGATTTGAAGTCTTTTATTTTTTTGGAAGAAAAGATATTCTACAAAAACAATAACAATAATCCAAGTTCTACCTAAAAATAAAGAATGAATTTAAAATATAATAATTAAGCTTACAAATTCTTCAGGACCAAGAATGGCTTAGAATTTTAAGCCATTCACATCCTGATAATCAGAATAAATATTAATTCCAAAGATGAGTCTGAGCCATGCTTTGCCTCAACACAGGACCAAATTGTATATTATACCTTTATATGTAGATATCTCCTTGAGATTTTACAACAGAAGTTTGTTCTCACTTGACATCTTATTTCTCTTGTTGTTTATTACCTCAAATAGAGACTAATATAAATACAGCTATTTTTATGAAAAAAAATCACTATTGGAAAATGTGTGAATCAAGCATAGTTCATGAGAAATAAGAAAATGAATGTAATATCCATATACATCAAAGTTTTAGGCACAAAGAAGAATGGATAAAAATGTTTAAAACTTATCTCAGCATTATGCCCAAATTTATATTTTTTACAGTTTTATATACATTATATACAGAAGTCCCCAGTGGACTTCTATAAATGATATGATTACCTTTCAGCTTAATTTGAGTACATTACTGACATAGGTCAAATTATTTGAAGTTGTGTATTCAGGTAAAAATCGCTGAAATATTGTGGATAGCTGAAACATAAAATAAGAAGCATCAATTTGTGTGATGTTACTAAGTTTTTCTTATAGTGCAAAACTTAGCATGATTTCCTAAAAGTCCATGGATAAAAACACATATAAAGTTAGATTATCATAATTTATATATGTCTACTTTTGCTTTATATATGTATAATGCCATTTATAGTTCCTCTTTATCTAATGCTTTAATTCCTTATCATTCTATTTTTAAAATTTTAATAATAATACCCCTATCATTTCTTCAATTTTCTCCATCTAGAGACATTATGTAATTTGTATCTAACCAATATCAACATAGGATCCTGAATTCTCCATTAAAAAAAACAAAATTTTCTTTCAGTTGAATTATTCACTAAATATAGTTTGGCATCATTTTGTATGTTTGTTTGTTTTATAATGAATTGAATGTTAGTTTGGAACATATGACCGAATAAACCAGTTGTTATGACATCATCAATAAGTTCTTAAATTCCCCAAACTTGCTGCAAGTGACAAAATTACAGTGCACTTCTGGGGTTTCAGGACGATAACTAACAGAAAGATCATGTCTTCAAACAGGATTATCTAGTCAAATTCTTGCCAAATCCCCCTGACAAATTACCTCAATGGAGTTCCTTTCCAATGGAGACAAATGGACTCTTCTTCCAAATAGTTTCTGACCAATGTGCTTCAATACATACTTGATAACCCAAGATGCACTTGACCAATGTGCTTCAATACATACTTGATAACCCAAGATGCACTT
>NW_026652301.1:3938146-3982965 GCF_009828535.3 Hylobates moloch | reverse complement strand
TGACCAATGTGCTTCAATACATACTTGATAACCCAAGATGCACTTGACCAATGTGCTTCAATACATACTTGATAACCCAAGATGCACTTTCTGCTTTAATACCCTGTCATCACTAGCAGAAAATAAATCAAGAAGTTCCCAATTAGTTCCAGTTTTGGTTGACTTAGAGAGATACATACCAGCTATTACATCCCCATTCTTGACAGGAGAGATAGTGTAAATGAAAAATATATCTCTCAAAATCCACTGGTTTCAAGCATACATTGTACATTCTTAAGTGTTCCTTCCTTAATCAGCAAATTACAATTTGTTATTAGTTCATATCTCCTGACTGACCTTTATCAGTTGAGGGGCTCTGATTGAGCAAGCTTTGAAGAATAGAGACACAACTTTAAGGTGCCAAGTGCTGTTGCAGCTAATTTGTTAATATTTATGGCCTCAATCCACAAGGTGAGTTATGTAAGCACACTGCAATTTTCAGTAGACATTTATGAGAGTGTGAGATCTGGAGTAGGAAAAGAAGCTTTGGAAAAAAAAAAAGAGAAATCACAGATAACAAAATTTTAAGATAACTTTAAATGACCTTAAAGTAATATGGTCTTTTTTGCATAACAAATAAAAATTGGAAACACGCAAACATATTCATTTAACTTAGACACTCATAAATATTTATTGCCCTTTTAGATTGCTTTACTGCGACACACTAAATTTGTAGAAACCTAATAACCATGGCTTGATTCTACTTTTGTAATTAGAACACTAAAAAGAAAATAAAGTGGTTTATTTCTATCCAATGTGTTCTTTAACTTGGCTTGCATAGCATCCAGGAAAATTGCTGTTGTTGTTTGATATGGATAGTCTGTACATCTCTAGCCATTCCAGCATTATGGGCTGCCCCTGAGAGGTTGAAATAATAACAAAGTGTGATAATACACATATTAAATACAAGCAGTGTTTTTATATGCATTTATAGTAAAAGCATTAGAAATCACCTTCTGGGACTACAGTTTTGGGGATGTTGTGAGTTAAATCATATTTTTGTTGTGATGAATAGTGTTATGTTGCTAAATAAAACATGAAAAATGTAGAAAATGTGTGTAATCCTTACTCTGTGGCATTATTTTATAACAGCATATATGTCTATGGATAATTTGCTACATAGTTTCACATTTGGTCAAGGTTTAATAAAGGTAAATTTGTTGATTTTAAAAACTCTTGTGTTGTCAAAAAACCCAGAAAACGAGATCTGTCATTGACTCTATGTCCTTTAAGTAAGTAAGTCAGAAGACACTAGTATGCATATCAAGGCTATGACATTATCCATTACAAAATAAGGAACAAACCAAATATCAGCATTGTGGTATGCAGGCACAGTATCAAAGGCTGAGAAGAGCTTGTCCTGTTGTCCTGTTGCTAACAACAACTCCAGTATAAACAAAAATGATTATTATTTAAAGAGAAAAAAATCATATTTTTTCTTAGAACAAACATCTAAAATATATTTCATCATTAAATGAATAGTAGAAATCCATCTAAAATATATTTCATCATTAAATGAATAGTAGAAATCCATCTCCAAGATAATTTTGCATGAAAATAAATTATATGCATTAACATTTTTCTTTAAGTCAATATAAATCTAAGATTGGATAGAGAAAATGTTTACTGTTCCCCTCATTTCATTGTCCTTGGGAGAGGCAATACTACAGTCATCAGCATTGCAAATGTTATGATTTTATAATCCACATTTAATTTTTTGGCCCTCTGCAGACTATGTCACTGGAATGGCAGATCCCCACAGGATGCAGGAAAGATAAATTTTCATCATATGCACATAATTATTATATGGATTCCCCTCTGTCTTAATCTGATTAATGAAGGTGATAGTCATGCATATCCAAACACAAATAGTTCTTTCCATCTAATTTTGTTGGAAATTTTGTTCCAACAAAATTTGTTCCAAATTTTGATAAATTTGGAAAGATGATCACCAGATATAGAAGAAAAGCCACAGCACATTCATAATGCTTTGATGGCACTGAGCCTGACCTTGCAGAGAGAGGAGGTTGATGTATGGAGCAGATTGAGAGCTGATTTCCCATGCCCACGGACAAGTCTGGCTAGCCTCCTAGACTGTTTGTAGCAGGCAATTTCAGTGCAACCTCTGGCCTCTCTATCCAGCAAATTTGCATGCATCCGCTGGCTGAATTTTCACATTTCACTGAATTTCCATGAAAAATGTGTTTAGAGCAGTATTTCATACCTGAAATACTTTTACATTTAGAATCATTGAATTTTAGATCAGAAAGCTAAGAGAACATTTACTCCCATCCATCAATCATTTAACAGATGAGAGCAAGGAAATTCAAAAGGTTAAGTGGCTTTTCTGAAGCCATGAGATTTTGTGTGTGTGTGTGACAAAGCCTAGACATTCTCAATGTTGGCTCAGAGCTCTTTCATTTCTACTCTAGGATGATTCTTTATTAAATAGCTTATAGTATTAAAATCTGTTAAAAGGCTGGTATATTTAGACTTTTTAAAAAGTTAAAGTTAAAGGAGTTTTATTTAATTTATGTAAATTATGCAGTCAAATGTGCAGTATAGATAAGTTGAAAAGAGCTTCGAATAGATTAATGCATTTGACATTTCAAAGCTTGAGTATTAGTAATCGATTATGTGCAACAAAGAAAACATCTGTTTATATATCTGAGAGGTTGTAAGCTCAAAGAAAGCAGGAACCACATCTAATGAATTCCCATGTTCCTGGTGCATAACAACTTATCTAGTGCATAGTGAACACTTGATATATTTATTGCATGCCTAAAGAAAACATTACATGGTGAAGAATTAGAAGGAATTAAAAGCATGCATGCTCTTAATGTATGTTTAAAATAGTTCTGTGACAAAACTGCAATGATAGATTCCTGGAAGTCCATGTACCTTAGGGACATGTCATCAAAGGAACATTCAGGAAGGTGACAAAGCTGACAACTGGATTAAGAAAAGGGTTTATCATTTAGGAAAACTAGGAAGCTTTAGGTGTCATTGCAACCCAGAGGACTTGGGAAAAGAAGCAGATAATCCAAAGTAGGAAGAAAAAAGGATTAAAGAAAAGAAAGAGTAAAGAGGACTGGATACTCCCTAAGTGGAGATATGATGTTGGAGATAGTTGGCTGTACCTTAATGAACTCCAGAAGACAGTCTGTCATTTGTTTTGCTTCCAAAGCTGAGCATCTATAAAGAACAGAAAATAGACTGTTAGGAGAAATTCAAAACCAGTAAGGGTGATCAATTCTTCTACATGAAGACTTCTGTTGTGCAAAATTTTTATTTTAACTTTATTTCTTATGAAACAAAGCAAAATAGTTCTTCTTTTAAATCACTTATAAAAACACTTATTCTGGAAAATGTAACTGGACCCAACATTAAATAAAGAGTAATAAAGTGAAAAGTGAAAAAAGAACAATCTTTTTTTGAAGAAGTTTCATGCTAGAAATGAGATCAACTGTCCACCTGAAATGTAAGCATGGTACTTTTTTTAATTAAAAAATTAAAACTATATTATGTAGGTATGCATATTATAGTAAAGCGAGGGTGGTATAACAAATGTAAATAGTTTGGTGTTCTTGCAGCATGAAGAATGAAAGAGGATGTGGTGAGGGATGTCAGGACCTCACTCTTGATGAACCCTGACTACTTGGAGGATAAATGGATTTCCAATGCCCTTACAATTGCTAGACTTAGTGTTAACAGAAGAAATAAATAAAAGCAAGTGGGAGAAGTTGCATTAGAAACCCACGAGAGTATGATGAAACATGTTGGAGGTTTTGAGTCGGGTGCCATGGGAAGCTCATCTCTGGAGCTCCGACTGAAACATGCAGCACCTTCAAAGGCAGTGAGCCTCGTTTGTACAGTCAATGATTTAAGAGAGATTAAGGATTTTCTCATTCAGTGCATGTACTGAGATGGCTTCTAGAGATTAGATATACCCTACATTTTGCCTCAAGATATTTTCCTTGTCCAGGTAAGTGCTAATGTGCAAAACTTTCTGAAGAAGCAAGTCTTAGGGAACTATGCTAAGACTATCCGAAGTCTATGAAGCCAACACTTTTTATTATGATTAGGTGTGGAGTGAAAAAACTAAACTAAGTGGTTGAGGTATTCATGAAATGTAACCTCAGAAAGCTGTGAAATGCTCCAGAAGTGTTTGAGACCGACCATGAGATAAAATGCTAACAATATATTGGAACTAAATTAAAAGGAAGGTCAGGACACAGCCATGTCTGAATGGGAGATATAAAACACAGTGAATTCAAATTGATAATGCTGAGGCAAGAGATCATTGATTGCTCTTCCATTTTTCTTTTAGGGAACAAGCAATAAAATTGAAATGAATGAGCCAATTTTTAACCTAATTTTCATATAGCATCATTTCTCCTGAAGGTCCACCAAAGATAGAAACCGAAGAGAAAAACAACTTACTTCACCTTCAACTCATCTCGTTGAAGGGGGAGGGCTTGATATCTCACCTGAGAAATACTCTTTTTAAAATAGAAATTCTGAGCTACAAATGGGCTTTTATTCTTATGTGCATACATTCTGAACTTGCATAATAGTGCATAGCTCAGTCTCCACACATACACATGAATACACACACATACACATATACACTCACACCTCCAAATATGCACTTTATTCTCTCTCTGTCACCGTGTCATCTATCCACAAATCTGTCTATTTATCTTCATTTCTAAGTCATCTAAAATATGGTTTTTGTTCTGCGTGTGATAGTGTTTTTACCCCCTTGTGCTTTTATCTGTTTTTCTCAGTGATAATATGTCTGTTTTAATTATCATCTAGCAGATAAAAAGTTGTTACTTTGAAGAGTTTATCAAGAGATTCTACGTGATTCTTTTTTTAGAAGTTGTCAAAATTGTGTCAAGAACCATGAAAGGTCTGAAATTTTACCCTGTGTGCAAGCTAAAAGGGTAGCCTACCACAGCTTCATGGATGCCAGCTGAAGAAATGAGACTCTTGGATCAGAGACAAAAGAAAGACTTTGTTATTCACAGCACAACAGGCCTTTTAGGCTTCATGTTCCCATCGGTTCCCCGTCCCCCTAGTCCCAAGCGGGGCAGCACAGAGCAGCCCAGACTGCTGCACACACCGCAGGTCTTTGGCCCTGATGAACCTGAGCTGAGGAAACCCATTCATTTACAAGGGCTGTTAGCAAACATGCTCAAACTTTGCCCCAGAGAGACATTATCTTTGTTATCCTGGACAGCAGGGAAAAAAAAAAAAAAAATTCTGCCCTTTGCTCCAGAGAGAGACACTCTGTCTTCCAAAAATCTGTTTGCTCTGTATACATCCTTGAAAAGACAGTCCAGAACAAAATATTGTCAGTGCATCTCAGCAGAAACATGAGAGAACTATTGAGCCTTGTCTCCCACTATGGACTTGCTTCTGTAGTTCTGAGCACATAAGGTCCTAAATGTTTATTTTTAACAGCCCAAAGGGTAAATATTTAGTTTGCCTGTCAGTTTCCACAAAGTTCTCTTGTCAAACAATAAGCACTGTTTTCTTTTCTTTTTCCTTTCCTCCTTTCTTTATTTAAAAAATCAATCTTGGTACAGAGGCACCGATCTCTTGCTTCTGTGTTTTGACCTTAACAACCTCAATAGTTTTTCAAACATGTGCCGTATTGGGGCCATCTCTTTTCTTCCATCTTTCCTTCTTTCTTAGGCTGCAGTCCCATGCTATCTGGGTGAACATTCTAGCTCTTGTGTTTATGTGTTGCCAACGTCTGCTGCAACTAATGAATTGGGTTGTCTGTGTGTTTGATAAGATCTCAGTAGGTGAGAATTCCAGCACCATTTGATTGTTTCATTATTGGATTTTTACAGATTATGTAATGCTCACCTCTTCTCCTTCAAGATTCCTCTGAGTACACCTATTCCTTCATTTCATATAAGTTTCACACCGGCAAAGGATCATACCACAGGAAAGCAGTGTTCCAAGTACTTCTGTAAAAACACAGGTTCATGTCCAGCTTCCTAAATCTGGGAAAGAAGAGGATTTTTATTTTTCTTTAATTGTATGCTATAAATAGTAAATGCTATTCTTAATGTAATGAAAATGATCACAAACATATCCTCACTTTTGCAATCAGAGAAGTTTGGGCCCCTTCAAAATAAACTTCTTGGAAGTCGTTGACTTATTTCACTCTTTTTTGCTTTTACACAAAATGTGTTTGGCATTGTCTTCAGAATCTAACATAAATTTTTAAAATTTTCTTCCCAAAGTAGCCAATCTTTACCCTTTCATACTGAATTCTAGTTTTGGAAATCATTAAAAGTTATTTAGAGCCCA
The DNA here is from genome assembly GCF_009828535.3 of Hylobates moloch. Taxonomy (NCBI): domain Eukaryota; kingdom Metazoa; phylum Chordata; class Mammalia; order Primates; family Hylobatidae; genus Hylobates; species Hylobates moloch. The sequence continues at coordinate 3,976,596 of NW_026652301.1, read as the reverse complement.
ATACAAGAAGCAGATAAACAAATGGGTTTAAAAATATGTGAATACATGTAATGAAACAGATACCCTTGTGTGGTTGACAAATCGGCCCCAAAGACAGTTCTGGCAGAAAAGTTCCAAATGTTTCAGGTTTTCACAGCTTTGGAGGAAATTAAAAGTAGCTTGTCTTCTTCAGAGGTTGGGAGATTCCTTCAGTGAAAGTATAACAGATGAAAACTTATTTAAGATCGCTTATTTCTGTGATTTTTATTCATAAAAACAGGAATCATTTTTAAGATAAAGAGATTATATCAAAATAGAGGAATTTTGTCCATGGACATCATCTGTGCATTGCCAGATCCTATGAAATCACTTGAAGAGTTGCCTACATTGCCAGCAAAATGACTCTGTTAATTTCTCCTTCTTTTATAAACTCCCGTGCTCCTTTGTTCTATCTTGTTTTTGGAAGATACTGTGTTTGGTCAGAAACAATGGATATTTGTGAATAAATCCTATCATTCACATGGCATTGAGTTAAATTTAGGGAAATAACCAGTCAGCTTACGTTTTACTCATATATTAAAATTGGGAATTTTTTTTTTTTTTTCGAGACAGAGTCTCACTCTGTCACCCAGGCTGGAGTACAGTGACGCAGTCTCAGCTCATTGCAACCTCCATCTCCCAGGTTCAAGCAATTCTCCTGCCTCAGCCTCCCAAGTAGCTGGGACGACAGGTGCGTGTCACCACGCCTTGCTAACTTTTTGTATTTTTTAGTAGAGATGGGGTTTCACCATGTTAGCCTGGTGGTCTCGATCTCCTGAACTCGTGATCCACCCACCTCGGCCTCCCAAAGTTCTGGGATTACAGCCATGAGCCACCGCACCTGGAATATTAATACCTGGTCCACAGGATGATTTTTAGATTAACGAGATAATATATTTGAAGGTAATGGCAAAATTGAAAAAGAATTGATGCTCAACAATTCTCTTTTCACCCTCCCTTTATCTCCCTGCTTGCCTTGCTCAGGATTGTATTTTACATGTCAATTTAATATTTCCTTTGGAACAGAGGAAATGGATCAAAGCCTCTAAGTTTATGGTGGCTGACCTGCCAGCTTGAAATTTATTCTCAAAGTGCATGCCTACTCACAACAAAGAGGCAGGAGAGATAAGGGGCCTCTTCCTACTAGCTCCTTCCCTGTGTGGGATGCAGATGGATCTGTGTAACAAGATGGGAATAGAATCCACCCCAAACTACTGAGGTGGGCTTCAACCTTATGATGTTAGCCAAGAAACTGTTTAAATACTATTTCCTTCAATATGCAACCCTTTCAGTGGGGGGAACCATCAAGAAAAACATAAGACCCCTGTTCAATGGGGTGAGAGCAGGTCAGCGTAGCAGTGGAGTCATCTACAGAAGAATAAAAGAGCTAAGTTCTCCTTCTCCAAATGCTTCCTCAAGCTTCTCTACTAGGTGGCAACTGGGACCCTGTATCTGAGGGGAAGAGGGTCCTCTGCTCAGGAGAATGTTTGGAACTTGGAGGGTGTGGAATGCGGGAGGGAGTACAGCCCTGGGGAAAAGAGAGTTTTGAAGTTTTGAAGATTTTACTTTTCTATTAATATTTTTTTTCAGGCTCCTGAAAATACTTGGAGATTTTGTGGAGTAGCATTAGCATTGCACAAACAGAGTCCTTTTGCCTGAGGTTTTCCCTGAATCCTATCTCCTGGGAACCTAGGAGACACTGTTGGAAAGGTGAGTCCACAGAGGCAAGAGAAATGGCATCCTAACAATCTAAAATCCCACATATAGTCTTTCCTTGGTGATTCTCAGTTTCTACTATTGAACTTCCCTGAGTTATTTCCAGCTATAGGGTGAGGAGGGGGAATTTAAATTCCTCTTTCTATATTGTTTTCTATTCAATCTCGAAACTGTTGGGAAAAGAAAGATAAATTGGATGCTGTTTTGGTTGGCCTCTGCCACTGTTTTTTTTGTTCATGCATTGGTGTTCTGAGATTGGCCAGCAGTGCAGCTCTAACCCTGTGGGAGAAACTATAAAAATCTAAAGGGAAAAGAAAAAAACTGCATGCTAAATTGGGATGGGGGAAAAGAAAAGGAAATCCCTGTAGATCAAGGAGGGACCAGTAACCTACATGTAGTCCCCACTATCAAATTTACCTTTTTTTTTTTTTTTTTCCAAAAAGCCTAGTATTCTTGGACATCACATTTTAAAAGAAAGCCAAAAATGAAAATCTCCATTCATTGAAATAATAAATAACCCTTTCTACTGGCAGAAGTGAGTACAACAAATGGGTCCCAGTACAATTCTACTGGTAAGGTTCCTGGGAGCTGCTGAAATGTCAAAACAAGAACACGTAACTACTGAAGCTCAGTGCAAAAAAAAAAAAAAAAAAAAAAAGGTCAAGTGGATGCTACAAGAGAGCCTTACTTTTTAAAAAGATTTAAGGCCACAATGATAACAAAAAATTAACAGGAGAAGCTAGAGTAAAGTTGAACAATTAGTCTCTGATTATTGTGATCATAAATATTTACAACTGTAAATATAGGTACACCTTTCAAGAAAAGCTTTGTGTTGCCTTTGCCTGTGAAAATTGGACTGCATTGAACTAATCAATTTGATAGTACATGTGGCCTTCTATCTTCAACATAGCAGAAATGTCACTCTCAGGTAGGAGTGCATGGGTAGCATACAATTTTTGAGCCCCAATATTTTCTGTCCAGGGTTTCCTGGTGCCCTTTTATACTGGCCTCATGGTTACACCTACGATGTTTTGCACTGTGATTGCATGGGGGCTGCTGGTTTATACCGGCTGTGCGCTCCTGGTGTTTATAGTGAAGGATCGCCCCAGTGGGAGAGCTTTAAAGAATTCTTTTTGTGTTATTCCCTCAGCCACCAAGAGCTGTAAATCATCTTTTCAGATGTTGGCTTTCCTTGGCTTTCTGGCCTGCCTGGCTGATGGTATGAGGGGACAAAGTACAGAGAGGATGCAACTGTTTTGCAGCAAGTTTCTGAAACTCAGCACATCCTGAAGGCTTCCTTCCACCTTTACCATCTTAAAAGTAGCATTTTAAGGTGACTAGGATGCCATGAATAGCTCTTGACGTGTATTACTAAATAATGTGAAAAATCAATATCCATTTCAAGGAACTGCTTTATTTCACAAGGCTTTCTTGCAGTGCTCACAGTTCTGGCACAGACTTTATTTTCCATAAGGCTCAGAAAGACCAATAATACTTTGTTGCCATTTTAATTTTTATCAATAAAATTCCTTTGGCTGTCAAATCTTCTCTTAAGCAATGTTTAAGAGTTTGAGCAGCAAAAATGTTTGAGGCTATTCTAGAATTAGAGATTCAATTTTATTCCACCCAATGCAAATACTATTCACTGACATGTACCATGTGTTAAGTACCCACCCACAGAGGTGCACAAGACGGAAACCTAGAGACATAGACCCCTGCCTACATCAAATCCACCCCCAGCTCTGCAAGTCAGTTCTTCGTATCCATATCAGTCTGGATTTTCCAGAGAACATATATATCCCATTGGTTCTCTTTTTTGGAGGGAGAATGAGAGAGAGAGAGACTGAGATTTATTTTAAGGTATTGACTCACATGATTGTGGAGGCTGGCCAGTCTAAAATCCATAGGGTAGATTAGGAGGCTAGAAATTTAGGCAGGATTTATACGTTACAATCTCGAGGCAGAATTCTTTGTTCTCTAGGAAACCTCTGATTTTTGCTCTTAAGACCTTCCACTGACCACGTGAGTCCCACCTACATTATGCAGGGTAATCTGCTTGACTTCAAGCTAACTGATTATAGATGTAAATTACACATCCACAAATACCTTCACAGCAATACCTGGGCAAGTATTTGACCAAACAAATGAGCATGATAGCCTAGCCAAGTTGACATATAAAATTAATCATCACAATATGCAAACTATCTCAGGTTTCTCTACTCTTCGTTATCTTTACTGCTGCTATTCTTTTTTAAACAATCAGTTTCTTTCACCTGGACAAATGCAACAGTATTCTACCTGCTCTGTTATCAGTCAGCATACTTTGGCTTATGCTATGGTAACAAGCAAACCCTACATCTCAGTGCGTTATGTTGGTAAGTTTTGTTGTTTGCACACTTTACATGTTGGCTCTGGCTGTATTCAGAGTTACATCTTTACTGAAGGACTTGGGCTGAAGGAGCAGCTCCTGTTTGAGTTGTGCTGCTCTCATGGTCAAGGGAGAAAGAATAATGGCAAGACACCATGATGGCTCTTTGCACTGCCACTCCAGTGTGGCATCAGGTATTCTGCTTATACTTTATTGGCCAAGGTAGGTCAGAGGGCCACAATTGATGCCAATAGGTAGGAGGTGTATCTTTTTACAAAAAAGGCCAAGAAGTATTTTAAAACATTAATATACTTACCACAACCTCTCTCTATCACCTATTCTCCACAATGTAATCAGAGATGTTCTTAAAATAAAATTGAATTATTCAATTCTCTCCTTTAAAAAAACCTTCAAATATTCAATGCTGTATTTGTCAGAGTTCTCCAGAGAAACAGAATCAAGGAGTTCTGTTTGTGTATAAAGATAGATGATAGATAGATAGATGATAGATAGATAGATAGATAGATAGATAGATAGATAGATGATAGATAGATAGATAGATATAGATTTCTTATAAGGAGTCGGCTCCCACAATTATGGAGGCTGTCAAGTCCTAAGATCTGCAGAGTGAATGAGAAGACTGGAGACCCAAGAGAGCCAATAGTTTAGTTCTGAAAGTCTGAGAATCAGGACAGCTGGTTGTGTAGTTCTGTTAATAGTTTGAAGCTGAGCAGGCTCAAGACCCATGAAGAGCCAAGGTTTCAGTTCAAGTCTGAAAGCAGGAAAAAGCCAATGTCCCAACTTAAATGCCACTGGGAAGAAAGAATCCTCTTTTACTTGGGGAAGGGTCAGGCTTTTTGCTCTATTCAGGGCTTCAACTGATTGGATGAGGCCCACCCACATTAGGGAGAGCAATCTGCTTAATTAGTCTACCAATTAAATGTTAATCTCATTCAAAAACACCATCATAGAAACACTCTGAATAATGTTTACCAGGTAGCTGGGCATCCTGTGGCCCAGTCAATTGACACATAAAATTAACCATTATAAATCCATTTTCAAATTCCCAAAACACTTGATTATAAATTCAAACTCCTACCCATGATCCATAAGGTCATGTTCCTCCAAGCCTCACCTCAGGCCGTATTCCCACATGCTTGTTCTATTGTAACCACAGCACTGGTCTGACTGCTCCTGAAACTCATCAAAATCTTGGCCGCTGCAGTATTTTTATATTCACTGACCTCCTAGGCTGGAATCACTCTTTCTCTGCCCCCAATGCTTCGCATGTCATGACTGGATCTTTCCCACTTTTCTAGTCTCAATTTAAATGCCTCTTCATTGGAGATACCTCCCTTGATAATCCTACCTAAAGTACCAGTGCTTCTTTCATTTCTACTTTCTTTCATTAACCCATTATCTCTGGTGAAGTACCTTGGTTATGTTTCAATAGCCATTCTTAATGATCCAAAATTATTTATTGTCTCTCTCCTCTACTCAATGTAAGTGTCAAGACGGTTATACTTATGTCTGTTTTTCTCACCAATGCCTGTCTAGCCCCAATATAGCTCATGATACATCATAAGCATTCCATAAACATATAGTAAATAAATGAAAAATTGAATGGGCTGTGAGAACTCAGAAATGAGTAAGGCAAATCTATTGGGTCTAAGTATGATTGCAGCTCAATCTAAATGAAAAATTTTTCCAAATAGAAAATAATTAACTACCTTTATAGTTCTCCATAAAAACACTTTTAAAATTGTCTAGTTGATGCCAGGAGTTCTTGAGGTTTATGTGACTATTTACTCTTTAGTGATCATGCAGTGCCAGAGAGGTTGAATGACTATCCTGTAATAATCCAAAGTTTTCTTTAATTCTGACTAATAAGTTTGTACAACAAGTAAAAATACTGACTTCACTTTGATAGGGGGCCCTAAATTCTGGATTTCCTATTTGATGGTTTATTTTGCCTGGTGTTAGATTGGGTTGGAAATATTTCAAGACTCTTGGAGTCCTCTGAGTTTTATTCATCCAAAAAGCCATTGTCACATACAAAGATTGATTTCCAAGCCTCGGCTTCCTCAGATATAAAATAACAATGACAATATATCCTTTCTAATGTGTCTAGCACAGGTCTTAGCCCTCAGAAAATCTCAGTGGGCTGCAGCTGTTCTTAGCGCACAGGTGGTAAGATGAGAAGCCTTGGTAGGTCAGCCCAGAAATGAAGAATAATTAGTTGGGACTTGACTGGGAAACCTGGGATGCTCCAGTCATGGGACAGACAGAATTCAAGGCAGGCTGACCACACATTTCCAGGACCAAAGTTTTAAAGCCCATGAGGACTGGAGAGAGCAAGATAGTGCAAATATTCAGAAGAAACTATGTTAGTGTTTAAAATATGAGGACATGGACTCAAGAAAGAGAAGAAACATCCAGAACTCAGATAACTAAGGATCCAGGGCATAGGACAATCTGTAAGTCTCATGCAAAGTTCCTGAAACCTTGTTTGATAAGTATCAGCTGGCCCAGACCAAGGGCCCTCAGTAATAGAAACTGAGGTTTCAGTGGCAAGGACACCCGAAGTAATCAGCGCCATAGTGGAGGGCTCAAGCATTATGAGACTCTCTGCATGTCGAAATAAGAGGTCGCCATGGAGGTGATAATACCTTGACTTTATAGCACTAATATAATGTCTTATTATCTAAGCAATGATAGTTTGACCCATGAAGGATGTAGTACGTATTTGGAGTAACTTGATGTATGTGATAACTAAAGCCAAGAATAGTTTAATCACATAATTCACCCATGAAGCTGGAGTGGGAGCATTGCATATGCCTTTTTATGTCCAGCCCATAATTTTACCTCTCATAGTAGGGACTCACAATCAATAAATATCAAAAGTACACAATGGATACTTGACAACTCCACCTTCCTAGAAAGATCTGTGTCTATTCTGGTTGGATGCCTAGTGTAGCCTTGGGGAATTTAGTCAGGAAAGGACCAGCCATGATTCTGGACTGGACACCAATAACAAAATATTTTCATAAATAAAATGAGTGCAATTTCTTTTCCTTTTATCTAGTGAACGTAAACTATGTTGGCTGTTCAGTTTTTATTCTTATTCCCACTTGTGAATTGATTCTGTGTTCCCTTTTATGACTGATTTTTTAATGATCTCCATGTGACGTATGTTATTCTTATGTACAAGTGGAATAGGTAGCTGCCCACCAAGTACAATGTGAAAATCTGATGATCCAATTCTCCCACTGTCTTACCCCTGTCACCTCGATTGATTAGTCTAGACACCAAAATGAGGTGCTGCTGAGGCTTCTGTGTGATTACAGATGTCACCTGGGAAGGAAATGTTTCGAGTCCTCATTAGTCATTAACACCATCTCAGATAACCTCATCGGGGTGAAAAAATGACAGCGTGATGGCTTTTTGTATCTATTTTTTGTTTTGTTTTTTATTTTTTTCTAACTATAAGCATTTACTTCTTAAAGAATTGCTATGAATAAAGAAGTTTCTATTAGAAAAAGTTCATCCTACAAACTTCAGATTGTGGTTCTTTGGTGGCACTTTAAAATAATCTGGGAAGATTTTTAAATCCTTGCACCAAATCTGCACCCCAACAATATATGTGAGTCCCCGGAAGCAGGACCCTGGAGCCAGAGCTTTCTATAAAGCTCCCCAGGTGATTCCATTGGGAAGCCAAGGTTGACAACCACTTCTCTGGATGTCCTCCAGCATGAATAGGATAATAACATGAAGCATTTATAAAGGTTATTTATCCTCATAGCAGAATTAAGAGATTGAGCAAACCATTTAAAACATAGATTAAAATAAATAATAATCTTTAATTCGGGATACATGGAGACTGGGGATTGGTGGTAAGGGGCAATCCTTCACCTGTGTGTGGCCATAATACTTATCTTTAGTAAACTTGTTAATTGTGAAAAGAGAAAAGGGACCAAAAGGAGTAGAAAAAATACATATAATGGTGTTGATAAGAGGAAATAGTTTTGAGTAATAAGGTCTTACATCGAATCTTATTTTTATCATATGACTAAAACAAAATTGACAATGGAATAATGATTGCATTTACACTGTATTACTTCCCACTTTTTGAAATTAAAATATAATATACATGCTGTAAAATGGACTCTTTTTGGTGTCTAGTTCTGCAAGTTTTGACAAACACGGTTTTGTAACTACCATATAGTAGTTACCCCCTTAAAAACTACCGCCTTCCTATTTGTAGTCAACCTCTCTCCTCCACCCTTAGACCCTGCCAATCACTGATTTCTTTCTTTCTTTTTTTTCTTTTTTAGAGACGGGTTCTCGCTATGTTGCTTAGCCTGGCCTTGAACTCGTGGCCGCATACAGTCTTCCTGCCTCAGCCTCCGGAGTAGCTGGGACTATAGGTGCATACCACTGTACCCTGACCTCTTTTCTATTCTTCTGGTTTTGCCTTTTCTGAATCTATTGTAAATAAAGTCATGCAGTTTTGTTGTCATTTTAATAGTAATATTTTAATACAGCATAATTAATGTGTAGATTTTCTGCAATACGTTCTGTAATGATCAGATATTCTTGCCTGAAAGAGAAACCTGTCATCCTTAACCAGGAAGAACTTATTTTGAGAGCTACCTGCACTGTAAACAAACATGCAGACCTGGGGGAGGTGAACTGCCTGGGAGGGCAGAATTTACCAATTAAAACCAAGTTCAATGATAGAAATACTCCACACCAGTCACATAATTAAGCCTAAGGAAATAAAACACAAGACAGAGAAAATTTTTTTTAACTAACAAAAAATAAATGCTTACTTTTCTTGCTAGAAAAGCAATATATAGTAAAAAAAAGTAGAAGCAAAGGCAAGTAGAAGGAACTGTCCTCCCACCACCAATTAAAAATAATAGATTTTATCCACAATTTAAAAATATTTCACACATAGTAATACACACACATTTATGTAAATATATAGAAATATATAAATATATTTTACTTACGAAATGGATATTTTGCATGCTGTTTCATAAAATATCTTTCTCTCGAAGCTTTTTACTGAATTATGAATTATGGATGGTTTCTGCCAACAGTACATGGTAATGGTTGAAAGTACAGGAGTTAAGAACATGGACTTTGAATCAGACAGACCTGACTATTATCCCAGCTCCTCTACTTACCAGATCTGTGACCTTGAGCAAAATACTGAAATTCTGCAAGCTTCATTTGTCTCACTTGCAAAATAAAGACAATTATACCTAATTTGTAAGTGTGTTGTGAGTATTAAGATAAAATAATACACGTAAATGATTTAGCACTTTGCCTGGAAAATAATAATTATTCTACCAAGTTAGTGAACAGGAAAAGCTCAGGAAATACTTGAAATCAACATTTTTTTTTTTTTTGGACAAGGAGTTCTCCCATTTTCATTGCATAAAACGTATTCATTCCTAGCCCCCAGTTGGAATTTTCACAGGCCCCTGACTTTTCTGTTCATTGTTAGGTAATTGAGTACTACCTAAATCACTTTAAGTTATAAACATATTCTCATTCAGAAATTAGGTGGCCTATTCCCAGATAATAACCAAAATTCTCAACATGATATAATGTCAAGTCTTCTCCCAGCCTCTGCTTTGGGGTAGAAGACTTCAGTGGAAAATGTAGTTGTGATAACTTTTCTACTGCATTGTACTCTTCTTCCATTCCCTGGCTGACTACCCAATTTCTAACACTTCACATGTTGCAGTTGGAGAGGGAGGAGTGATAACTATGCAGGAAAGGTCTTGCTGGAACTAATATTATACATAGGCCTGTGCTGTTGGGGCCGGTGGACAGGTGACACTCTTGGGGGCACTTTATTTGGCTCTTCAGAGGACTCTGCTGGGCCCTCTGTCCTGCAGCTCTCTTGACTCAAGAGAAAGCATCTCTATTTCTGAGAGGCCCTCAGGACTCTTTTTTTTCCCAGCAATTTGGCGCTTACCTCCGGGTTCCGGCTGCTTTTGTTGCTCTGCTCATTATGCAGTCATCTGGAATAGGCTCATGATGAATTCCTCTAACATGGAAAAGCCGTTCTCTCCCTCTGGTCCATGAGAACCCTGGAGAATCCCTTGCACCAACACAGTGGAAATGCAGGTCACCTCAACATGGAAACATTCTTCTGACTCCACGACTAACGCTGTTAGGAATGAAGAAATAAAATTTGTGTTATCCCAGTAGTGGGAAAATTAATCCCAGGTTATTACTTGTTCATGGCCCAAACAAGTGAAGAGCCAAACAAAATTTACTGAGTTTTCAACAAAACTGATCTGATTTCAAAAACCTTTCCATCATATTTTTCCTGTAAATGTATAGTCAGCACTCAGTAGATAAACTCTAAATCTGCATCTATGACCAGGAATATAGGAGCCCTGAGAAAAATAGGCAGGACCTATAAAATTGAGTAGCAAATGATTTTTCTCAAATATTTGAGAGAACAACTTACTGTTCAGCCAAATTGTAATTGCAATGATGTCTTTTGAAAATTAACTTAGATTAGCCATGATAATTTTTTCTCTTCTTTTTTTTTTTTTTGTATCAAACACCGAGCACTCATTAGCTATTAGGGAGTAGATATTCTCATTAAATGAAATACCAGTATTACATCCCAGCCACCAGACTCCTGATAATAAAGCACCACTCCTATCTTGAGAATAGTCCAGTTAAGTAAAATACAGGCTGCACTGATGCCACAGTGTTGGCTCAGATTTAATTTTGAACTACTCAGTCAATGTACCATGTTAATCACTGCTTATTTGAGTGATAGCATTTTTATTCTATGTCAAGCATTTTATTCTTGACTTGCTATTTGACCAGAATAGTTGTTCAGTGGTAGAATGGTTTAGAGGTCTTACTTTTTTCCGTTTTCTCATGAAAGCACTCCCTCGGAAAGTCATCTGAGAGAAAGATTTGGAGCTGGGCAGGGCCTTTCATTTGTCTTCCAGTTTTATTACTCTGCCCCTCTTAGGCCTGGCTCACATCCAGTGTCTCAGAGCCTCTGTCTGCCAAGAAGCCAACCTCCTGGTTGGAAAGATATCCAAATCAGGAGACATTAGACTCAGGAGCTGGAAATAAAGAGATCAACAATAAACATGGTGCATTCAGTATTCTATTTCATGACCCTAAGTTATAAACATGAAAAAAACTATATGCCCTCAGGGGCACAAGGCTATAAAGGACTTAGCTCAATGATGGCCTGGTAAAATCAGACTATTATTTCTCATCTTTCCCTTTAGAGGGTTAATTGTCAGCGATTCAACTAGCTGGTAAAGTGTTTAACAAATCTTTCAGCAAAACTTTTTTAAAAGTGCTTTCCAAATCTACTTAACAAATATCATAAATATAGAAAACCTTTCTAAATATAATGGCATCTTTCTACAAACTAGCTAGGATTCTTTTGTTGCAAGTAATAGAAACACAATAGGAACCAGCTGAAGCAAAAAGAGAAAGGACATCAGAAAGTTATCCCAAAATGTATATAAACACCAAAGCGTGTAATAGAATCCAGAGGGTATAAAGTCCACTGGGCTTCAGAAATAGGCCACAAAAATGGAGCCCTTGTGGAAACTTGGGAAACCTTCCTTCTATATCTTTTGTTTAGGCTTTTCCGTGTGAATGTAAATGTACTTTTTTCTTACCTTGTGCTGCCCCCAAGTCCACATAGTGGAGTATAACTTTTAAAAAGAATCCACGTATTATATGTCATCATTGAAGAACCCAGGGAGAGTCCCAGTTCTCAAATTCTCAAAGCAAGGATCATATGGCTCAGTGTAAACCATGCACCCATCCCAGGAATAATCTGTGGCCCTAGTGACTGAGTCATGCTACAAAAGTGCTGCTGTAGTTTAAGATCTATGGATTGAGATCATGAGGCAATTCCCAGAAAATCTGAGATATTTTCCTTGAAACACTTTGTGAGGTAGGGGAGTTTGGGGCAAAATGAAATATTGGCATCCCTTGCTTTCAACTTTTCAGATAGTGAATGCTAACATGTTAAAGTTTTAAACAGAGCTATGAAGATAAAAGAGTGTATGAATGGATTCATGAGAGAATTAAATATGTATAGCATTGCACTATATTAAAATGCTGGCTGGATTTATTTGGAAAAGAGGCAACACAACAAAAAAGTTAAATGTTGACTCTGGAAATTTTTTGCCGAAATTTGGCTCCACTATTTACCAGCAATGTGTCTGCCGTGTGCCCAAATTTCCTCATCCATATAAAGAGAATAATATAATTGCCCATCTCTATGGGTTATTATGTGATTAAAATGAATATACATGTAAAGTGCTTTGAACAATGCCTGGTGCATAGGAACACTTTAATGTTAATTGCTGTCACTTTTATTTGGATATTCAATATGAGAAATCAGTTCAACTTTTATCTCACCCCACTGAGTTACTGTGAGATAATATAAGACCTGATTATTGCTGCATTAGCTTGAACTCACTTTCTCACATGGGCAATACTGGCTTTGGTGGCCTTTAGTGGGGACTTATCAGACCACCCGAAATCATTAAACTCTTTAATAAAGCAAATAGTGCAGAACTGAGTAATGTCCAACAGTCAAATAAGGTCTTGCATTCACTTTTAACTTCATGATTCTAGATGAATCTGTATGACATTGGGGCTCTTCTCTTTCACCCATCAAATATTGCCTCTCAAAATTATAGTCATTTTATGCACACATAAAATGAAGAGGGCTGTAGGTTAGGAAATAATAATATACCATTGTTTTGAGCTTCATAAATATGCATATCTGCACATGAGTCTTCAAGTTTCATAGGCTCATGAATAAATGCAGGAACATGGATTTAGCACATATTTCTTATTTAGTGTTTATGTGCTTGTCCATCTGTTGCTTGATCATTGCATTATAGAAGAGCATTTATACAGCTAAAAGAAAGACTTATTTTACTTCCAAATCTGTTTCCACAAAACAATAGATCCATTTTCAAAGGCTCGTATATTATCATGGAAGGTAATTTTGGGACAGGTAACAAGAAGCAAATTCACTTTCTTGTTCTTCCTTCACTTTTTATTTCATTCATATACCCCCTACAGACACACACATACACCCACCTTACACACTTCACACATGGGTAATAAGAAGGTCCATGCTATTCCAGTTATTACTTAAAATTTAAGCAAAAAGCCACCTGCAGGTTGAAATGGTTATTAGGTTTAGCTGTGTCAACAAAACTTACATAGTTATAAGAGTGTCCTGAATTCATTCCAACAATATTGGAGCCATATTTTTAAAAAGAACATTAACAAGATAGACTTTGGCCAGAGAGGGACAGCTGTGCTGTTAAAGGCTCTGAAAATTACATATTTAAGAAATAATGAAAAGAACCAGAAACGCCTTAGGCTCTTGTCACTCTATGCTGCTCAGTGGTAAAACCTCTCCATGCCTTTAAGAATTATAAGCCACTAGTCGAAGCTTGCACAAATATGCTTCAAAAATTAATCGTATTTAAATGGTATATAATTGTTTACATTCTATAAAAATATATATTCAATTAAACAGACATTTATTCCATTACTTCACAAAGGATTATATTAGGTGCTGGGTGTTGTGAGTGAACAGGATGGGCTTGGCTTTGGATATGAAGCATTTGAAGGGTTGTCAGGATGGTCATGTATAGCAGGCAATTAGACACATTCTGGTCTGAGTCTGCATAGAGTAAGCAGGGCTAAATGTGAATAGGTGTTAATATAATCTATATAGAAATTATGATTAATCAACATAGTGAAATGAAAGGGCCCAGGAATAAAATCGTACTATTGAGTTTGCCTATATTTTAGGGGAATCTGAACCCCCGTGTCCTGCCCACCCCATTTACTCCACTAACTTAGCCTGCCACTTGGTGACTCTAGTCAATTTCAGTTGCGGGCAAGAGTAGGTAGGTGCCATTCTCCCATGGGCAGCTTTAGAGAACATGTGTGTGTTTCTGTGTGTTTTTGTGTCTGTGTGTGTACAAGAAGGTGGAAGAGCAATAGGTTTTTCTGTTAAAAATCGTCAGGAAAGTAGAAGTTCCAGTAAGAACCAGAAAAGTAGAGGGTCATGATGGACACCAAGGAGGAAGAACATTTCAAAAGCAGAGAATAATCAGCACCGTTAGATGGTGTGGAGAGAAAGATAACAATGTAAAATGCAATTGACTTGGATAATTGTTTATTGAAGTTATTCTAAAAAAAGATAAAGTAGGGTGCTAAGGGAAGATCTCATTTTCAAAGCATTGGAAAGCAAACTGAAGTAGAGGGTGACAGCTGTTATGAAGTAAAGTCTTTGAGCATAGGCTATTATTTTAGGAAGTCCCTTATTAAAGGGAAAAGATGAGACAGTAGCTTAATGCAGAGGCAGGATCAAGAAAGGAATTTGTTTTAAGATAGGGAATATATAAACGTGTTTGTAATCAGAAGAGAAGAAACAAGAGGAAAGTGACGGATTGAGGATGAGGAAACAGGGATGACTGATGCACCAAAGTTCCAGAGGACAGAAGGATGAAAGGCATCAAGATAACAAGTGGAATAATTATTTTACATAAAGACAAAGTAATTTTTCCTCTGAGACAGGATGAACAGTGGAAAGTATGGGTACCATTCAGAGGAAATCCAAAGTGAAGGGGAGGATAATTAAAGTAGCTGATCCTAAGAGTCTCATGGAAATGCACCTAGTGTTGGGTGCAGTGTTTCCCCTTCAGCCTAGACAGAGGGGGATATTAGCCTGATCAGAGACTCATAGAACTGTGGGTTTGATGAGAATTATATCCGAGCCATGTCAGCATCAAGCAGAATGTATATGACTATGTAAGTCAATACTTTTGTATTGAAGCAAGATTTCAAGACCAGGTCAAGATCTGAGCCTTGTAAGTATCGCTGGTCCAGTGCTAAGCGATCTTCCTTCTCCTTAACCTGCATTGCAGGGCCCAACATTTCTCCCCGCATGGCTGCTCTCCATTGACTTTCCATGAGCAGTTCTGACCAAGGTCTGCTGCGGTGGCTTCTACTCTTTAAAAACAGCAATGCTTCCAACTCTTTTTGGAGGCTGTTGAGAGAAGTGAGCATACAGTCTGAGAAGACAACTGGGGATGCAAAGTGAAAATAAACTACAACTGGAACAAGCTGAGTTTGAAATTAATTTATACTTCAGTGATAAAGTGAAGAAGGTAAAGCTATTACATACATTTGGTAAAGACTGGGTAATTATGAACAAATTAGAAGTTCCTGTTGGTATCATAAGTCAGAAAAGATTGTCAAACCAAATTATGAGAAGCCTATGCTAATGAATTAAGGAATATTTAGAATTACTTCTAAATTTTTACCTTTTTACTTTATGCAACACATCATCTAGATGGTCTAAATTTTATCCTTGAGTTAAGTCAGGTCCCTTGCAAGTTGCATCTTATTGCCAAGAATCACTTTTACTGGACTGTGCTTTGCTATTTTGCATTGAGATACTATAAAGAGATTTATGAAATATTCTCTTTTTATCTCTTGTAGGAATATTGTTGAAGGTATTGCTCACCACAGCAGGCTGCCTCTTTTGTGCAGGCCTATGAAAGTACTTTTTCTTTGTCCTCAGGCATGAACTTGAATTTCTTCTGAACAACTGGAACATTTTGATTCTATAGGCATTGGGGATATTGTAATTGATTGCAATTCCTTTTTTGCTTTGGCCATGTATCTACTGAGAATGCTTTTAGCTACAATTACTTACAATAACCAAGGTAAGTGAATTTTTTATTTTTTTGTAGCAAGCAAGTCTAAAAGTAACTGACTGCTGGGGTTAGTTCAACATCTCATATGAGAACAAATGTCTCTGAATTTCTTTCAGACACAGGATGGCTGCTGCAGCTCCATGTATAATTCTCAAACTTCAGTGTGCAACAGAACCACCTGGGGAGCTGAGGAAGTGCCCAGAGGCCCATGCTCCTTGAAAGACAATAGGGCCTGTGCCTCTTATATGTTTACCAGGTTCCTAGATGATTCCACTATTGACCCAAGCTTGAGAACCACTGCTCTAGTGCCTGCCACTCAAGACAAGAAGGGAAAAACAAAGGATATCTCTTCCTTCTGCACCGTCTGTCTTCTTGGCTAGAAAGAAAAATATTCTGAGTCACTCCAGCCAACTTCCTCTTGCTTCTTCTCTAAAGAAGGCTGAGGAAGGACCTAACTCTCCAGAGATTAAAGAACTCTGCCTCCAAACCCAAAATTTTGCATTAAGGAAGAAGCAGAGGAATGGATGTTGGATGGGTAAAGATGGGTGTGTAAAGATCAGTGGTTTGGGGGCAAATTGCTTCTAGTTATATAGAAATGTATTTTATATTTTTTAGTGGTAACTTTATCCTGAATTAATTTTGCTTTCCTATGTTTCTCTGATTTTTCTATTAAAAATATTTGTTGTTACATATTAATTTTTATAACCTACCCTAAACTGTTTTCAAAACACTGAATGTATGGTGACTGATGAAATTCTTAGACACCCACTTGCCTCATTATCAACAGCAGAATCCAAGGATGGTGAGATTCCACTCCAAGCTGCCCTGGGGCCACTCTTTTGGCAATTCTCCTTTAGCCTAAGTATGAACGCTGGTTATTTTGTGACACTTTCTGGCTCCAGCTCATTAGATCAGAATCCTGATTAGGCACCAAAAAAAATACTGATGCTCTGGCCTATCTCCATTGGAGGTGTTCCTTAGGTATCTGTATTTTTATTTAAATGCTTCCCAGGTGATTATAATGGACAGCCAAGGTTAAGGGATGACTGCTGTGGCTGGTAGACTCTCTCACCTAAACTCTCTGTTTTGTGCTCTGACTTTGGCTTGGTTCCTCTGATTCTATTCCTAATTTCAATTTCTGTCTGCAGTTCTCACTCCAGGATCTCTGTTCTTCTGTTCCCAGATGTTAACCTGATTTTTATTTGTGACAGCTCTTTGAATTCAGGTTTGGTTTTCTTGACCCTGGACTGCAGGTTTTAATTAACCCTGCTCAAACATTCCAGTGGCAAGAGTTGACCTCCTTTTTCTGATTCACAGTAGTACACCACCTCATCCCACTGACAGCCAAAAAGTGTGGGAAAATCTCAGGGCTTACAAACCATGTTTAAGGAGGCAATTATTGACTCTTCAGGGTTGCAATGTTCAATATTCAGGAAGCTTTCTTTATTCCATCCCAATTCACCTAAATGTCAACTACATTCCCATTTGGTCCCAATCTGTTTCTAGTAAATCTCCCAAATAGCCTCTTGACACTGAGAGCTGGTTGCTTTATCCTCCCAGTTTCTAAACCCAGGAATCTTCACAACTTTGCTCTCCCCTACAGATTCCAAAAGATCATCTTTGTACTGATGTACTGAATTTTTGCTAGTTTAATCTTTACCCTCTCAGATTTTTTTTTTTTTTTTGAGTTTTAAATTGCTTTCCTCATCAACTTTCTTCAGGTTCTTGCCCTTTAGGTATAGCCTGTATACCCAAGCTACCTGCAAACAACAAATATGCCTCAAATCGAGGTAATAAAATCAATGGTTAAACACCCAGGCTTTGCAGTCAAGCAGCCTGGCCTCAAATTCTAAATCTGTGACTTCCAAATTGGTTTTCTCACTTGCAATGTGGGGTAATAATAGGACCTAATCTGTAGGATTGTTAGTAGAAAGAAGTAAGATGATCTTGGAGGATTTTCTGATACACAGTAAGTGCTGCAGACATGTTAGGTGTTTCCACAGATACCGAGATGGAATTTGCATCAGATGCATTCATTTATTGAGGATTGACACCTGTGAAAGGAAGCAGGGAAGAAGTTCAACTGAGATGCTGGCCATGCTGTGTTTTAAAGTAAACATTTCCTTTTTCTTCCTCTTTTTTTTTGAGACAGAGTCGCTCAGTCACCCAGGCTGGAGTGCCATGGCACGATCTCGGCTCACTGCAACCTCCGCCTCCTAAGTTCAAGTGATTCTCCTGCCTCAGCCTCCTGAGTAGCTGGGATTACAGGTGCCCACTACCATGCCGGGCTAATTTATGTATTTTTAGTAGAGACGGGGTTTCACCATGTTGACCAGGCTGGTCCCGAACTCCTGACCTCAAGTGATCTACCTTACTTGGCCTCCCAAAGTGCTGGGATTACAGGCGTGAGCCACAGCTCCCGGCCATAAACATTTCCTTTGATAGTCACTCTGTGCTGGGTGGAAATGGGCCGTCTCTAGACACTCTCCTCACCAGCCACCAGATGCTGCCTCAGGGGAGCTTGTGGCCCTGGATTGAGGACGCTCCCTGCAGGTGAAGGCAACTCTGAAGGGTCTGACAGCTACAGGCTGTTGGCAGTGACCCTTCCTGGGCTCTCAGTGGGTCTTCCTTGAAGGAGCAGGCGGTGCCTCTCAGTGTCTACCACAGTGTCTCCCTCACTCCTCTGGTTTGCAGGAGAAAAGTGCACCTGTCTGATGTGCCTTAGCCGTGGTGTGTGGGTGAGTGGAGGGTGGTTATTCCTCACGTAGCCTATGTTTGGAAATAATATGCTCACGGAAAGGCCCTAATCTCTTAGTTACAAACTACCATAAACCAGTGGCTTACAAACTACGGAAGCTTATTTCTCACAATTCTGGGAGCTGGAAAGTTTGTGCTCAAGGTACTGGCAGATTTGGTGTCAAATGAGGGCGCCCCCTCCTGGTTCTGCTGTGTCCTCACATGGTGAAAGAGGAAAGCAGCTCTCTGGAGTCATAAGGGTGCGAATCCCATTTCTGAGGGTGGAGCCTACCAAAGGCCCCGCCTCCTCACACCACCACTTTTAGAATTTCAACAGTTGACATTTGGAGGGGTACGAACATTCAGAACACAGCACCTACCAACAAATCTGTGGACAAACAGGACATTTCAGAAGCCTGAGGATGTACCTAATTTCAGGCATTTAGATGCCGGGGCTAGAGTCCAGGTTTTTATTTTCACAAATAAGAAGAGAGAGCAGAAGGAAGTAAACGTACAATGGGAACAGAGTGATTTTAAATGCGTTTTGGTCCTCAGGCCTTTGTCTGAGGTAGTTTCTGGAGATTCTGCTAACACAGCCTGTCAGCAAACAACAGCGTTTGTGCACAGAGCTCCCAGGACTCCGCTTTACAAAATCACTTGAGCTACCATATCATAATGTATATAAAGGCATTGTTTCAATAGCCTGCAAGAAATTTTGGAAGACAAATCTAATCATTGATTTACAGGTTATTTTCCAGGGTAAAAATCAAAGCTGATTTACTTAAAATGGTCATTCCTAGTTTTAATAAATGTTTAATTTCTCAGATGCTATGATCTTTGTCTTCATTCCTTACTCTGAACTCAGCAGGAATTGGATTAATTCTTGAAGAAAGATAAACAAATAGATATATATTTTTATAGGCTTGGTCAAATGTTTTCTGAATCCCTTTGGCCTGGGATAATTTTAAATACACAGCATGTTTAACTTCTGTGGGGCCTCATGGACAGGGGATGAGAGACCATTAGATTTTGGACAGTCTATACAACAACCATCATGCTTGAGGTTGTTCATGGTAGCTTTCTTTCTGTTTGTTTGTTTGTTTTTTTTTTTGAAACAGAGTCTCACTCTGCTGCCTAGGCTGGAGTGCAGTGCAGTGGTACAATCTCGACTCATGGCAACCTCCACCTCCCGGGTTAAAGGTATCCTCCTGCCTAGTAGTTGATTATAATTACTCACATGCAACACCCTGAGCTCATAATAGGAATCCTAGCCAGGTTACACTGAGATCTGGTTTCTTTGGGTTAACAGCTTATGGAACAGTCCTCTAGTTGAGGCAAGGAGAGTTGTTACCAAAAGAAAAATGACACAGCTTAAAGTTATCTACATAGCATTATGAAACATGTACAGATGAAATCTCTGGATAAATACAAGCCTGGTGAAAACCACCTCACCAAACCCTGTGGCTTTGTAACCTAATGCAGAACTCCCATTCCTTCCCTCATCCCCTCTATCAGTAGATCTTAATGTAATAATTGCCTGAGAGATTGAACTCACATTAGAGGGCATAATAAAAGACAAGTTAAAGAGAATTAGCAAAATGTAAAAAAGTATTCTTTTCAGTGACTCCACTTGAACCTTGCTTAAGTCATTATTGACTTGCTACACTGGCAAATGAACAAAACAGATGTTCTAGCGGAACATTCTGAGGTGGTCTTCTTTGGCATAAAGACCTCCTTCTTTGGCATAAAGTTAAAGAGGCTTTGGTGAGAATAAATATATAAATATAAATTAATAGAAAGAAAAACTACTAACAGGCTGGGCGCAGTGGCTCACACCTGTAATCCCAGTACTTTGGGAGGCAGAGTGAGGTGGATCATTTGAGCTGAGGGGTTCGAGACCAGCATCTGCAACATGTTGAAACCCTGTCTCTACCAAAAATACAACCCCCCCAACCCCACCAACAAAATAACAAATTAGCTGGGGATGGTGGTGTGCGTCTGTGGTCCCAGTTACTAGGGAGGCTGAGGTAGGAAGATCACTTGAGCCTATGAGGTGAAGGTTGCAATGAGCCAAGATTATGCCACTGCACTACAGTCTTGGTGACAGAGTCCTACTCTGTCACAAAAAAATAAAAATAAAAAAGGAAATAATTCTAAAAATAATGATTCATTAACTAGACGTTTTCACCAATTAGCCAGTTCTTCATACTTCAGTCTATATTAAAGCAGAAAGGTTGTAAGAGGAAAGTGAGTCAAAAAGGCTATAAAATATGCAGGGGTTGCAATACTAATCTCTGATAAAACAGACTTTAAACCAACAAAGATCCAAAGAGACAAAGAGGGGCATTACATAGTGGTAAATGGATCAATGCAGCAAGAAGAGCAAACTATTTTAAATATATATGCACCCAATACAGGAGCACCCAGATTCATAAAGCAAGTTCTTAGAGACCTACAAAGAGACTTAGACTCCCACACAATAATAGTGGGAGACTTTAACACCCCACTGTCAATAGTAGACAGATCAATGAGACAGAATATTAACAAGGATATTCAGGACTTGAACTCAACTCTGGACTAAGCAGACCTAAGAGACATCTATAGAACTCTCCACCCCCAAACAGCAGAATATACATTCTTCTCAGCACCTCATCGCACTTATTCTAAAATTGACCACATAATTGAAAGTAAAACACTCCTCAGCAAATGCAAAAAAACAGAAATCATAACAAACAATCTCTCAGTCCACAGTGCAATCAAATTACAACTCAGGATGAAGAAGCTCACTTACAACCACACAACTATATGGAAACTGAACAACCTGCTCCTGAATGAGCAGGGGTTTCACTAATGGGTAAATAATGATATGAAGGCAGAAATAAACATGTTCTTCGAAACCAATGAGAGTGAAGACACAACGTACCAGAATCTCTGGGACACATTTAAAGCAGTGTTTAGGGGGAAATTTATAGCACTAAATGCCCACAACAGAAAACAGGAAAGATCTAAAATTGACACCCTAACATCAAAATTAAAAGAACTAGAAAAGCAACAGCAAACAAATTCAAAAGCTAGCAGAAGACATGAAATAACTAAGATCAGAGCAGAACTGAAGGAGATAGAGACATGAAAAACCCTTCAAAAAATCAATGAATCCAGGAGTTGGTTTTCTGAAGAAATCAACAAAATAGGTAGACCACTAGCCAGAATCATAAAGAATAAAAGAGAGAAGAATCAAATAGACACAATGAAAAATGTTATAGAGGATATTACCACAAACTACCATCAGAGAATACTACAAACACCCCTATGCAAATAAACTAGAAAATCTAGAAGAAATGAATAAGTTCCTGGACACATACACCCTCCCAAGTTTAAGCCAGGAAGAAGTCGAATCCCTGAATAAACTAATAACAAGTTCTGAAATTGAGGTAGTAAGTAATATCTACCAAACAAAAAATTCTAGGACCAGATGATGGATTCACAGCCGAATTCTATCAGAAGTACAAAGAGAAGGTAGTACCATTCCTTCTGAAACTATTCCAAACAATAGAAAAACAGGGAATCCTCCCTAACTCATTTTATGAGGCCAGCATCATCCTGACACTTAAACCTGGCAGAGACACAATAAAAAAAGAAAATTACAGGCCAATATCCTTAATGAACATCGATGCTAAAATCCTCGATAAAATATTGGCAAAGCAATCTAGCAGGCCATCAAAAAGCTTATGCACCACGAACAAGTTGTCTTCATCCCTGTGATGCAAGGCTGGTTCAACTTATCCAAATCAATAAACATAATCCATCACATAAACAGAACCAATGACAAAAACCACATGATTATTTCAATAGATGCAGAAAAGGCCTTTGATAAAATTCAACAACACTTCATGCTAAAAACTCTCAATAAACTAGGTATCAATGGAATGTACCTCAAAATAGTAGGAGCTATTTATGACAAACCCACAGCCAATATTATACAGAATGGGCAAAAGCTGGAAGCATTCCCTTTGAAAACTGGCACAAGACAAGGATGCCCTCTCTCACCACTCCTATTCAACATAGTATTGGAAGTTCTGGCCAGGGCAATCAGGCAAGAGAAAGCAATAAACGGTATTCACATAGGAAGAGAGGAAGTCAAATTGTCTCTGTTTGCAGATGACATGATTGTATATAGAAAACCCCATCTATAATCTAGAAAACCCCATCGTCTGAGCCCCAAATCTCCTTAAGCTGATAAGCAACTTTAGCAAAGTCTCAGGATACAAACTCAATGTGCGAAAATCACAAGCATTCTTATACACCAATAACAGACAAACAGAGAGCCAAATCATGAGTGAACTCCCATTCACAATTGCTACTAAGAGAATAAAATACCTAGGAATCCAATTTACAAGCAATGTGAAGGACCTCTTAAAGGAGAACTACAAACCACTGCTCAAGGAAATAAGAGAGGACACAAACAAGTGGAAAAACATTCCATGCTCATGGATAGGAAGGATCAATATCATGAAAATGGCCATACTGCCCGAAGTAATTTATAGATTCAATGCTATCCCCATCAAGCTACCAATGACTTTCTTCACAGAATTGGAAAAAACTACTATAAACTTCATATGGAACCAAAAAAGAGCCCACATAGCCAAGACAATCCGGGGCAAGAAGAACAAGGGTGGAGGCATCATGCTACCTGACTTCAAACTATGCTACAAGGCTACAGTAACCAAAACAGCATGCTACTGTTATCAAAACAGATATATGGACCAATGGAATAGAACAGAGGCCTCAGAAATAACACCACACATCTACAACCATATGATCTTTGACAAACCTGACACACACAAGCAATGGGGAAAAGATTCCCTATTTAATAAATGGTGTTGGGAAAACCGACTAACCATATGCAGAAAACTGAAACTGGACCCCTTCCTTACACCTTATACAAAAATCAACTCAAGATGGATCAAAGATTTACATGTAAGACCTGGGACCATAAAAATCCTAGGAGAAAACCTAGGCAATACCATTCAGAACATAGGCATGAGCAAAGACTTCATGTCTAAAATACCAAAAGCAATGGCAACAAAAGCCAAAATTGACAAATGGGATCTAATTAAACTAAAGAGCTTCTGTACAGCAAAAGAAACTATCATCAGAGTGAACAGGCAACATACAGAATGGGAGAAAATTTTTGCAATCTATCCATCTAACAAAGGGCTAATATCCAGAATCTACAAAGAACTTAAATAAATTTACAAGAAAAAAACCCATCAAAAAATGGGCAAAGGATATGAACAGACACTTCTCAAAAGAAGACATTTATGCAGCCAACAGACATAAGAAAAAATGCTCATCATCACTGGCCATTAGAGAAATGTAAATCAAAACCACAGTGAGATACCACCTCACTCCAGTTAGAATGGTGATCACTAAAAAGTCAGGAAACAACATGCTGGAGAGGTTGTGGAAAAATAGGAAGGCTTTTTACACTGTTGGTGGGGGTGTAAATTAGTTCAACCATTGCGGAAGACAGTGTGGTGATTCTTCAAGCATCTAGAGCTAGAAATACCATTTGACCCAGCAATCCCATTACTGGGCATATACCCAAAGGATTATAAATCATTCTATGATAAAGACACATGCACACGTATGTTTATTATGGCACTATTCACAGTAGCAAAGACTTGGAACCAACCCAAATGTCCATCAATGATAGACTGGATAAAGAAAATGTGGCACATATACAGCATGGAATACTATGCAGCCATACGAAAAGATGAGTCCATGTCCTTTGCAGGGACATGGATGAAGTTGGAAACCATCTTTCTTGGCAAACTATCACAAGATCAGAAAACCAAACACCGTATGTTCTCACGCATAAGTGAGAGTTGAACAGTGAGAACACATGGACACAGGGAGAGGAACATCACACACTGGGGCCTGTCGGGAGTTGGGAGGGCTAGAGGAGGGATAGCATTAGGAGAAATACCTAATGTAGGTGACAGGTTGATGGGTGCAGCAAACCACCATGGCACGTGTATACCTATGTAACAAACCTGCACCTTCTGCACATGTAACCCAGAACTTACAGTGTAATAAAAAAAAATATGAGATATACATTTTGCCACAAGTGCCAAGCTATTTAGGAGTAAAGGAATTGTAATATGAATTAAGTACAATGTGTGACATTTGATGATTTTTAAAGATTAATGTCTGTTGCAATTTTTAGGCATTCCATTTTAGCCTAGGTCATTACTGTCTGTTTTACTTGTCATGGCAGTACCTGAAACCACATCACTGTTTCTATTATTAATCAGATTCCCTAAATTTTCCTTTTTCAAATTTATAATAATTCATATGTGCCCCATCCCTTAATTTGAAACGTTCTTTTTTTTTTTTGAGATAGAGTCTCACTCTGTTGCCCACGCTGGAGTTCCGTGGCACCATCTCGGCTCACTGCAACCTCTGCCTCCCGAGTTCAAGCGATTCTCCTGCCTCAGCCTCCAGAGTAGCTGGGGTTACAGGTGCCCACCACCATGCCCAGATAATTTTTGTGTTTTTTTTTTTTTGAGACGAAGTCCTGCTCTTTCGCCCAGGCCAGAGTGCAGTGGCGCGATCTCGGCTCACTGCGAGCTCCGCCTCCCGGGTTCATGCCATTCTCCTGCCTCAGCCTCCAGAGTAGCTGGGACTACAGGAGCCCGCCACTGCGCCCGGCTAATTTTTTCTATTTTTAGTAGAGACAGGATTTCACCGTGTTAACCAGGATGGTCTCGATCTCCTGACCTCGTGATCCGCCCGCCTCAGCCTCCGAAAGTGCTGGAATTACAGGCGTGAGCCACCGCGCCCGGCCAATTTTTGGATTTTTAACAGAGATGGGGTTTCACCATGTTGGCCCGGCTGGTCTTGAACTCCTGACCTCAGGTGGTCTGTCCACCTCCGCCTCCCAAAGTGCTGGGATTACAGGCATGAGCCACCGCACCCGGCCATTTGAAATGTTCTTAATCTATCTCTGGATGTCTGCAAGGAAACACGTGAAAATGTAAGATAAAATATAATCTCACTGCACGAAGGCAAGAAGCCCATTGATGTTGAAGGCATGCATCATTCAGACATCACCATGCAGTATACAGAAACCATTTGCATTGCATTAAGTCAACAAATCCTTTGGAAGCGTGATGCATGTCTTCTGGTCAAAAGAAAGAGGATTCCATTTCAACGAGACCTAAAAATATTATGGAATAATAGTTGTATATATGGAGCTTATAATAATAACTGGCTTTCCCAATAAAATATGATGAATCTACAATGGTCTCACACCCTGGTATTTTAATAATGGCATTTGAAAGAAAGGTTTCTATATGTCACTCTTCGTCAATAAACAAATGGTCTTGAAATGCACTATTCTATGAGTTACAGGAACAAAACCTAAAGCGTCTTGGTGGAATAAACTTGAACAATAAAATGTGAAACCTCTATAAACATAAACACAATGCTTGAAGGCAGGAATATTTTCTCCCTCATTCATTTTCACTTTTCCAGATAACAATTCAGCTCTGATTTTGTATCATACCATGTATTTCATTCCAGCTAACAATTAACTTATTTCTGGGTAACAAATAACTTATTTCTGTGAAATGACAGCATGGAGCTACCAACAATACCTCAGGAAGACATAGTAATGATTTCTCTCAGGTGTTTGTCTAAAGAAAAAAGAATGTGGCAAGGAGGAAGTAAATCTGATGAGCATTAAATGGTAGTGTTGCTTTTTGAAAGAAATCACATGAATAATGGATCAAATACATCAGCAAATACATTTAGCTGTGTGTTGTGCAGGTGAGTGAGTGCAGGGACAAGTGATCCTCTTGCATCACCGGAGCTCACAGCCACCAGCTTCCGATCACTAGCCTTTCCAGGAGCTATTTTAAAACAGATGTGACATTTTTTTTTTCTACCACAGAAACTAAGAAATATTTAAAAGGTTTTGTTGCCTGAATTTACTGAGGCTCTCTATTCAAGGGCAGGGGTGGAGAATATTCTTCAATAAAGGCATATGCCTTTATTGAAGGCATTTTGTATTCTTAAACACTATTTGTTCTATGATGGATTGAATCATGCTGTGGAATAACTTCCTCTGTGCTCTGCCGTTCTCCAGTGTCCCCTTTCAATAACTTGTTTCTGGCCTCTCTAGAGGTTCCCTTGTTCAAGAAAGGGCAATAATAGTAAGGACTGAAAAGTACACTCCAGAGGCAACCATGCCATGGCTGTAACATCTGGGATACTGTTTTTTCACTCTAAATATGTGCTCCTCAATACCACAGCTATCTGTTATGGGTTAAAGTGTGTATCCCAAAAAGATACGCTGAAGTCCTAAACCCAGGTACCTGTGAATGTGACCTGCTTTGGAAGTAAACTTTGCAAATGTACTCAGGTTAAGATAAGGTCATTAGGGTGGGACCTAATTCAGTATGACTAATGTCCTTATAAGAAGAGGAGAAAAGGCCCAGACGTGGTGGCTCATGCCTGTAATCCCAGCACTTTGGGAGGCTGAGGCAGGCAGATCACCTGAGGTCGTGATTTTGAGGCTAGCCTGGTCAACATGGTGAAACCCCATCTCCACTAAAAATACAAAAATCAGCTAGGCATGGTGGTGGGTGCTTGTAATCCCAGCTACTTGGGAGGCTGAGGCAGGAGAGTCAGTTGAACCTGGGAGGCAGAGGTTGCAGTGAGCCGCCATTGCACTCCGGCCTGGGTGACAAGAGTGAAACTCAGTCTCGAAAATAAATAAATAAATAAACAAATACATAATAAATAAGAAGAGGAAAGAGGCAGACAGGGTCACTCAAGGAGAATACCACATGACAATAGAGGCAGAGATTGGCATGATGCTTTCTTAGCCATGAATACCAAGGATTTCTAGCAATACCAGAAGCTAAGAGAAAGGCAAGGAACAAGTTCTCCCCTGGAGCCTTTGGGGAGAGAATGGCTCTGCTAATAGCTTGATTTCAGGCATCTGGCCTCCAGAACTGGGAAAGAATACATTACTGCTGTTTAAAGCCACCTAATTTGTATAATAGTATTTTGTTACAGCATCTCTGGGAAACTAATACACTATCTAAATTTAAATCTCTGGAGTGAGGGGCAAGAAGCCAGTGAGCATATAGAAGAGACAAACTAGTAATACATGATGTTGTTATTTGACCAATGGTGTCGAACATCTCCACACATTGGTTAATGAAAGGGTATATTGCAATCGTCACTAAATATGTGGGAGGTATAGATTGACAAGGTGTGCCTCAGTTTGTCCAGGGAGTGCTGGTTTCCACTTACTTTCTGGGCATAATAACTACTAGGACCCTTTCACTTTCACAGTATCCCAGTTTAGATAATAAGTTATGGCCATTCTCCTTCCATGTGCACTATTAAGCACTTAGTGAAATACGTCTTCATCACTAATCTTCTGTATTTTTGATTTAAAAAATTTCTAGTATCACAGGCAAAATCTCTCTGACACTAAAGTGAATTGAAGATTTAAGATTCTCAGACCCTGGGTCACTTTCAGGCTTAATTCATTCTGGGACCCACAAAATTACACCTCTCGTACTTGGGTCCTCAGGAAATAATGTTTCACTTTGTTTAAACAAGTTGGAATAAACACAACCAGTCATACCTGGGGTGGGGGAGAATGGGGGCAATAACAACTAAATTCAAGTGCAACACAAGTACTCTGAACTATACAATGCCTTTCAGTTACTGTGCAGTGATCGAGATTAGCAATGTGGATCCTGAAAAAGAGTCAGAGATACGGCCCCTATTTCTTGCTTTGTCATAAATTCTTCCTGACCTTGAATAAATGTGTCTTTTCCTTTGGTTTTCCCACTTGAGAAGTGAAAGCTATAATAATTGGCTTTTTATTTTCTTAATATATGTTGCTTAATTAGAGAATGCTAGTGAAACGCCTTCAACAATTTGAGAAAAACACTTTGAATGTTCCATGCCTTGATGATGGACCTATACAGAACTTACTCATCAGAGTTAGAAGGACGGATCAGTTCTCATTTCTTGTCAGTTGCAGGCTTGTTGTACTTCCATGGTGTAGTCCTGGTGAAGTGTATATGAAAAATGACTTTATGCGGTGTCTACCAATCTTTGTTTTCCTGTCCTATATATTATGTTACATTTAAAATAAAACAATTGACATTGTTTTCTCCTGGTGACTGCTTTTAGCCTCAACTCTGGCTTCTGAAGCTAAAATGAGGCTCCCTGTTTCTACATTTATGACTGTCAATCTAACACCTTAGGAAGGCAGTAGGGGATGTTGCTGACAGCAAAAAGCTGACTTGGAAGTTGGTATTGGGGCAGTAGGATGTTTTCCAGGTATTTGTAAATGTAGGTGTGGGCAGAGCAGTCTGGTGTAATTGTTAACATCAATAGCCTGCACTGCTCCTCCTCAGACAGTGTTCATACAATGCCCTTTGAATAGCGGTACCATTGCAATGACAGTATTATATTATACTTTTCTGTTTATAGGTTTGTTAATTCCAATAGATGGTGCATTGCTAAAGATTCAAGCTATATTTACTCACATTTTAATTTTTATTTCTAGTACTTTCCTAAATGCTAGAAAATAAGTAGAATTGAATGCACATTTAATAAATGAGTAGTAACCTTTTAAAGAATAAAAATTCGCTGGTTATTTAATCAGTGAACTAGTATGGAGGTTTTGTAATGTGCCAACTTGGCTACACTGACCTATGTTTACAACATTCCCTTTTTTTCTGAAATTTTTCTTTTCGTGTGATCCATGAGAAATATTCTGTATAAGCTTCAGAGGGCAGAGAGGAAGTAGAAGCCATATTGCTTTTAAGCACTCAAAAGTTTGAGGCAAGGTCATCAGATGCTTTTGTAGCTCACCAACATTGTTGCTAATCTGCTGTCGCACCTCCTTGACATGAGATGGCAGCCAGGGCAGAAACTGCTTCACCTGTCCCCAGATCCGCTTTGAATTTCTCCAGCTTGTATGTCAATCCATGATGAAGGGTGCTGGTGTGCTCTGTGGAATACTCACATCTGCAAGTTGGGAAGCATTGAGAACTGAGGCTGGTTCCAGTGTGTCCTTGTGGGCCCTAGTATCTGCTTGTGGGCTCTAGCTTGTCCCAGTTTTCCCTCATTCTATAGCCATCTTTCCTCTGACTGTCTGTGCAGTAGACTTCAAGCTCCAGCATCAGAGGCAAAGACAATAGCCTTACCAACACTGCTTAACTTTCACAATTGCACAAGGTCAAATTCCTGTAAGAAATCTTTTACATGCACACACACCCCTTATGTATGCATGTGAATATGTATGTATATATACCTCCTGCTGGTTCTGCTTCTCCAGTTGAATCCTGATTGATACAGCTGGTCTAAGAGACCCTGGAGATAAATTGCTGAAGAGTCCTCTCTCTCTTTCTCTCTCTCTCTCTCTGTGTGTGTGTATGGCTGAGACAAAGGCACTATAAGTTAGAGTAATGCTAGCTGTTGGAACAAACATCTTTAAAACAAACCTCAGTAATTTAACACGTTAAATTTTTCTTGCTCTACAGCAGTCTAATGCATTTCTCTTTGTTGGGGGAGAGGACACAGTTTTTTTCTGTACTTATTTAGAAATCCAGCCTGAGGAGACTTCTCTATCTCCAAGAAGGCGCTACTGAGGTCTCCCTGGGCAACAGCATTTAGCCGGAAGATGGGATAAGACACACAGTAGAATATGCCTACCTATATCCTAGCCACTTCAGGTTAGAAGTGGCGCCTGCCATTCTGCTTATATTGCATTGGTGAGAAATAGTTCCATGACATCACTTTAAACAACTGGTGGAGCTAGGTAGTCCCTTCTCAGCTACAATGGCATCATGGAAGGGGAACACAAATGTTTGGAGGAACAGCTAGCTATCATTTCCATACAGAATCTGACGTACAAAATGTTGATGAAAAAAAAAACTTGATCATCTTTGTTTATTCTTGAATTTCAGCTTGGTTCCAGACTTGCTTAGGGAAAAGAAAATACAGTGAAATTCAGTCCATAGGGAGAGCCAAAAAACAGGATCTGGCCAACTTCAAGATGGCATGTTCCATTGTACCCTGAAGTGAATGGCAGGCAGCACAGCTTGCAGCCTCCTTAGAAGAAGTTCTGGCCCTTGGAGATCAAACTGAAATAGAAATATTCATTTAAAAATTTTGTGCTAACTGCCAAAACCATTAACATCCAAGTTCTATATGAATGTGTCTTGAGGTGGCTGGCCAATTCCTGGAGGCAGCCGTTCCACCTAGCTTTATCCCTTTGTTGCTTGGAGTTGGCTAGCTGCAAGTACAGACATCATTGGCCTAGAGTAAGCGGTTATGTACCCAACTTTGGTACATCTTTTGGAATAAGTTGGCTGGCTGAGTTTGTAGATGTTTCTCCTTCTTTCCCTCTCGATTTTGCAGCTTTTGTGCAAAAGTTGAAGTCAACTTCTACTTAAATCCCATTCTGTTTTCTTTAAATATCATTTATTAAGTATTTTCAGTTTTCTGTTTAACTAAATGATCATAGATGTGCAACTTAGAAAAAAATCAACATCTAATTAAAGCTCATATATGTTTATGTTTTTTCTCCATTTACTCATTTGTATGCAAAATTGTTTTTCATTTTTTTTTTCCTGATTTGATTTTCTATTTTGGCAAATTCCCATGTTTGTTTCATAAGCTGAAATTTTGTGATTTAATAAAAAATCAAGCAACTATTAAAGAGGTAAGTTTTACTAAGGGTTGTGTTTAATCCAACAAGCTGTATATTTGCTGAAAATCTCTCTCTGCTCAGTCTGTCTGATAAATTCTTGATTTACTTTATTGACAGTTTTCTTTCTTTTGAAAAAAATGAAACAATCTGAGCTATTCTTTTATACTTAATTCTAATCAACAAAGATGTTTGGTGCTATCCAGGTAAGGCTAAATTCAGAAAGAAGAACCATTTTCATCTTAGAGTTTTCTTATCCAAAGAAGGGAATGCTGAGCCTGGACAGACAGGTGAACAAAAGCTTAGATAGGCATATATCTGTATTCTCAGGAAAAAAATAATCCAATGACCAGGCTTGGAGAGGGAAGTAGCCCAAGACTGTGAAAATCTTTCAAAAAGAAAACTTTGCAATCTAATAAAAAAAGATTCATGGAGGAAAAAAGGAGGCATCTAAGAATTTACAGCCATCATAAAAAAATTGTACTTTTAAAGGACACTTAAATAATAGAAGAGAGTGATGTAACCAGCAATGATTATACAAGAAGGGCATAGAGCATAATAACAGTATTAGAAAATGCTAAAAACCCAAATCAACGGAACCTTCGAAAAATTCAGTAGATCCACCACATAAAAGGCACTATCCATTAGGTGTAAGGAGATTTGAGACTTGTTAGTCATGCTCTTTCATCTGAATAAATTTTCAGTGAGTTGCTAAGGGAATTAAAATGTGGCTTTAAACTTTTTCTTAAAAGCAATAAAAAACAAAAATGGAAGATTTATGGTTTTATCAAGAAATTCAATATAAATATGAAATAATAAACATAACTTTTTAATTACTATTTTGGTTCATTTTTCTTTACCATAAATAAGAATTATTTAAATTAACAAGACCTAATTTCAATATACAATTCTATGTAAAGAAATATAGTACACTAGTAAGAACACTGCTCAGTAGTTGCTCATTTAAAAAAAAAATCTAGTTTTACATGCTGCTGATTCAATGTAAGAAGGCAGAGTAGAAGCTTTCAAACTAACTAATATACATTTAGATTTTACTAATAGAAGGATAGAATTCCAATCATTGTAAATGAAGCTCACATTGCAGTTTGAACTGGTAACATCTAAAGTCTTAGATTTATAAATGAGTACATTGAGTTGCCTGTTTTAGTTGACATAGCTTATTACAGACTAATCCTTTCAAAGAGAATAATTTACAAATGAACAGAACCACACCACACACACACACACACACACACACACACACCTGTTTGAAAACATTGGAACACTCTTTAAGTAGTCATGATTTGAGTTACCACCAAGATTCAAGAAATAAGATAAATGAATTGTTATAGACCGGGAGTTCTGTGAAATCCTTCCCCTTGAGCCATTTTAACAAAAGTCTATAAAGCTGAGAATCTGTGAAGATAGGGGCCTGAGATCTTGAGCAAATCTTTCAAAAGTCTCACCTAAAACTCTAAAGCAGGGCTACTAAGGCAATCAAGTCTTAAGAAAAGATGTTAGAAAAAGGAAAAACATACTGAGGTGAGCCAATAATCTGAACTGCTTTTCTCCTTGAGGCATTTTCCAATTCCTAAACAGCAGAACCAAAGGCTACAGGGCAGAGCAGAAATGTTTGGCTAAGAAGCTGGGAAACAACTGAGTTTCTAACAGTCTCACAAAGGTGATGGTACTGACTTGGAACCAAAGCCTGTCAGGGGACGAGGGCCACCCTTCCAGTTAGAACTCCTGAATATCTGTACTCTGGGATTAAGTTTTACAAAGAAATTAACCGGTATATACAAAAGATTAAAATCTATCTTTAATCTAGCTATAGCCCAATCTGGATTAAGGTGACATGCCCCTATTCTGAACATCTGCAGAAACAAAATTAACAGAAAACAAAATTAAATTCTGTCTGGAAAAACATAAAATTAGATTCAGCCTTCAGTTATCTTCACATCTTTTTATACATAATTATTGGTCTACCATGAAGACTAGAAAACAGAAACAAATGACTGAAAACCAAGGAGAAGAAAAGATAATTAAAAATAGAACCACAGACCACTCAGATAGTGTTAACAGAAATGGACTTCAATATAACCGTGACCAATAAGTTAAAGAAAAGAGATGATTAGATGGAGCACTTTACCAGAGAATTGGAATCTATTGAAACATTAAATAGAAAATGTATCAATAGGCCGGTGGCTCACGCCTGTAATCCCAGCACTTTGGGAGGCCAAGACAGGTGGGTCACTTGAGGTCAGGAGTTTGAGGCCAGCCTGGACAACATGATGAAATGCTGTCTCTACTAAAAATAAAAAAAATTAGCTGGGTGTGGTGGCAGATGCCTGTAATCCCAGCTACTCAGAAGGCTGAGGCAGGAGAATTTTTTGAACTTGGGACGCAGAGGTTGCAGTGAGCCGAGATTGCACCATTGCACTTCAGCAATTCAATTTTTAAGATTCCATCTCAAAAAAGAAAGAAAACAAAACAAAATGTAGCAACGACAAAAAAACTTGAAATTAAGTACACAATAAATTGTTTTACTGAAGATTAGATACACAGAAGATTAGTGAAATAGAAAACAACTCAATAGGATATAGTAAGACCCAACAAAGAGAAACAAA
This sequence comes from Hylobates moloch, assembly GCF_009828535.3. NCBI lineage: Eukaryota > Metazoa > Chordata > Mammalia > Primates > Hylobatidae > Hylobates > Hylobates moloch. Next base: position 3,942,609 of record NW_026652301.1, on the reverse strand, counting down.
AAAGCAAAAATATATAAGGAAATGCAAGAAACATATGTGGCACAAATAAAATTACAAGTAATTGATTCCAGAACAAAAATAGACAAACCATAATCTATAAATAGGCTGCCTATTTTTGTAAATACAGTTTATTGAAATATGGCCATTTCTACTCATTTACATATTTTTTAAGAAGTTTTCTGGATTACAATAGTGGAGTTGGCTAGTTGTACTAGAAACTGAATGAACTGCAAGTGTAAAATGTTAATTATCTTCCTTTTTAAGAAAACGTGTGTCAATCCTCCCTTGAAGACACAACTGACCTCCTCCAGTCAATATAGTTTTTGAATAGCCATACTTTCCCATAATGTTTTTTAAATTTATTCCTGTAGAAGAAGTAGAAAACAAAGAACAAGATGGTAGGCTTAAATTAAAAAATATTAGTAATCCAATTGAATGTAATACTCAGACTGAATAAGAATTAAACATGCTAAGTACATGGTGTTTACAAGAGACATACCCAAATATAATGACACAGAAATATACCATACAAACCTAAGTAAAACACATATGCACATACACATGCACATGCACACACATATGCCAAAATGAATGCTGCACAGTTACTATCAACTGAAGTAGAATTTAAGGCAAGAAATATAATTAGCGACAAGAAGTGATATTTCATTATAATAAAATGGTCAATCTACCAGGAAGATGTATCAACTCTAAATTGAGTGCAAATAATAATATGGCCTCAAAACATGTAAAACAAAAATGGATTGAACTAGTAAGAAAAAATATTCAAATTTCACAATTATTTTAAGTCACTTTAATGCATTTTTCTGAGTAACTGATGGAACAGACAAAATCACTAAATATTACAAATATTTGAAAATACAATTAAGAAACTTGACCTAATCAGCATGTATAAATAAGGCACACAACTTCAAGAAACACTTCCTTTAAAATTGCTTATTTTACATTTACTAAAGTTGGCTTTTCATGCAGTCAGTTTCAACATATTTTAACTAGAATTATTCAGTGTAGTTCTCTAGCAACAGTGGAATTAAGCATAACAGATGCACACAAAAAAGGGAGGGATTCCTAAGTGCTTAAGACTATGTTTGTCGAGGGTCTCTAGGGCAATTTCTAGGTTCAGTGATCTGCTATGAGGATTCACAGGACTCATCACATTGTCATACTCATGGCTATGATTTGTTACAAATCAAAGGCAAAATCAGCAACGGGAAAAACTGATGGGGTGAAGTCTAGGGGAAAAAACAGGTACGAACTTCCAGAATCTTCTCCCAGAGAGGGTCACACATTGTATTAGGGTTCTCCAGAGAAACAGAACTAATAGAATACATATAGACATATATAAGAAGAAACTTATCAGAATTGGCTCACATGATTATGGCCTAGAAGTCTCACATTATGCCATCTGAAGGTAGAGAACCAGGAATGCGGATGGTGTAGTCCAGTATCAGTCCAAAGGCCTACAAATCAGGGGAGCCACTGGTGGTGTAACTCCCATCCAAGGCTGAAGAGTCGAGAACTGGAGAGCAGGGGGATACTGGAGTAAGTCCAGGAGTTCAAAGTCTCAATAACCAGGAGATCTGATGTCCAAGTACAGGAGAAACTGGATGCCCCCGCCAAAGGAAAGAGAGAATTCAGTCTTCCTCCACCTTTTTATTCCATTCTAGCCCTCTACAGTTTGGATGATGCCTGTCTATATTGGTAAGATGGGATCTTCTTTACTCAGTCTACTGATTCAAATGCTAACCTCTTCTAGAAACTCTCGCAAACACACCGGGAGATAGTATTTTACCAGCTATCTGAACATTACTTAGCCCAGTCAAGTTGACACATAAAATTACCCATCACACACAGGATACACTTATTTCTTCCAACGAGTTGTGACAACACATGTGAGATGTTGCCAACCAGAGAAGCTCATTAAAGACAGGGCCCAGGGTTTATATTGGAGGCTGGTCATGTAGGCAGGTTCTGCCTGGCATGTGCCAAAATTTCAGACTCCTGGAAGGAAAGCAAGTATTCAGCATACATCATATTCTTTGTACAGTTTATGCATAGTGAGCCACTCTTATCAGTTGTGGGAATGGGGGGATCCTTCCCCAAATCCAAGTTCTAGTAAATCTTCCAAGGGTCAACCTTGTATTTAGGATTTTCAAAGGATAGCATTCAAGCTTGCTGTGTTAACTCTTTTCTGCACACCCTGGGTCAAAGAAGAAATTACAATGACAATTAGAAAATATGTTAAATTCAGGTGGAGCCAAGATGGCCGAATAGGAACAGCTCCGGTCTACAGCTCCCAGCCTGAGCGACACAGAAGACGGGTGATTTCTGCATTTCCGCTCGAGGTACTGCTTTCATCTCACTAGGGAGTGCCAAACAGTGGCTGCAGGACAGTTGGTGCAGCGCACTGTGTGCAAGCTGAAGCAGGGCGAGGCATTGCCTCACTCAGGAAGCACAAGGGGTCAGGGAGTTCCCTTTCCTAGTCAAAGAAGGGGTAACAGATGGCACCTGGAAAATCGGGTCAGTCCCACCCTAATACTGCACTTTTCCAATGGGCCTGGAAAACCGCACACCAGGAGATTGTGTCCCACACCTGGCTTGGAGGGTCCTATGCCCGTAGAGTCTCACTGATTGCTAGCACAGCAGTCTGAGATCAAATTGCAAGGCAGCAGCAAGGCTGGGGGAGGGGCGTCCACCATTGCCCAGGCTTGCTTAGGTAAACAAAGCAGCCAGGAAGCTCGAACTGGGTGGAGCCCACCACAGCTCAAGGAGGCCTGCCTGCCTCTGTAGGCTCCACCTCTGGGGGCATGGCACAGACAAACAAAAATTAAGCAGGAATCTCTGCAGACTTAAATGTCCCTGTCTGACTGACAGCTTTGAAGAGAGTAGTGGTTCTCCCAGCACACAGCTGGAGATCTGAGAGCAGACAGACTGCCTCCTAAAGTGGGTCCCTGACCCCTGAGCAGCATAACTGGGAGGCACCCCCCAGTAGGGACAGACTGATGCTTCACTTGGCCAGGTACTCCTCTGAGACAAAACTTCCAGAGGAACTACCAGACAGCTGAATTTGTGGTCTCACGAAAATCCGCTGTTCTGCAGCCACCGCTGCTGACACCCAGAAAAACAGGGTCTGGAGTGGACCTCTAGCAAACTCCAACAGACCTGCAGCTGAGGGTCCTGTCTAGTAGAAGGAAAACTAACAAACAGAAAGGACATCCATACCAAGAACCCATCTGTATATCACCATCATCAAAGACCAAAAGTACATAAAACCACAAAGATGGGGAAAAAACAGAGCAGAAAAACTGGAAACTCTAAAAATCAGAGCACCTCTCCTCCTCCAAAGGAACACAGTTCCTCACTAGAAACAGAACAAAGCTGGATGGAGGATGACTTTGACGAGTTGAGAGAAGAAGGCTTCAGACGATCAAACTACTCTGAGCTATGGGAGGAAATTCAAAACAATAGCAAAGAAGTTAAAAACTTTGAAAAAAATTAGACGAATGGATAACTAGAATAACCAATGGAGAGAAGGGCTTAAAGGAGCTCATAGAGCTGAAAGCCAAGTATCGAGAACTACGTGAAGATTGCAGAAGCCTCAATAGCCGATGTGATCAACTGGAAAAAAGGGTATCAATGATGGAAGATGAAATGAATGAAATGAAGTAAGAAGGGAAGATTAGAGAAAAAAGAATAAAAAGAAATGAACAAAGCTTCCAAGATATTTGGGACTATGTAAAAAGACCAAACCTATGTCTGATTGGTGTACCTGAAAATGACGGGGAGAATGGAACCAAGTTGGAAAACACTCTGCAAGATATTATCCAGGAGAAGTTCCCCAATCTAGCAAGGCAGGCCAACATTCAGATTCAGGAAATACAGAGACCACCACAAAGATACTCCTCGAGAAGAGCAACTCCAAGACACATAATTGTCAGATTCACAGAAGTTGAAATGAAAGAAAAAATGTTAAGGGCAGCCAGAGAGAAAGGTCAGGTTACCCACAAAGGGAAGCCCATCAGACTAACAGCTGATCTCTCGGCAGAAACTCTACAAGCCAGAAGAGAGTGGGGGCCGATATTCAACATTCTTAAAGAAAAGAATTTTCAACCCAGAATTTCATATCCAGCCAAACTAAGCTTTATAAGTGAAGGAGAAATAAAATACTTTACAGACAAGCAAACGCTAAGTGATTTTGTCAACACCAGGCCTGCCCTAAAAGAGCTCCTGAAGGAAGCACTAAACATGGAAAGGAACAACCGGTACCAGCCACTGCAAAAACATGCCAAATTGTAAAGACCATGGAGGCTAGGAAGAAACTGCATCAACTAATGAGCAAAATAACCAACTAACATCATAATGACAGGACTAAATTCACACATAACAATATTAACTTTAAATGTAAATGGGCTAAATGCTCCAATTAAAAGACACAGACTGGCAAA
>NW_026652301.1:3841992-3918183 GCF_009828535.3 Hylobates moloch | reverse complement strand
ATATATATAGGAATTTATTAAGAAGTATTAATTACAAAATCACAAGGTCCCACAATAGGCTGTCTGCAAGCTGAGGAACAAGGAGAGCCAGTCCGAGTCCCAAAACTGAAGAATGCAAAGTCCGATGTTCTAGGGCAGGAAGCATCCAGCACAGGAGAAAGATGTAGGCTGGGAAGCTAGGTCTGTCTCTCCTTTTCATGTTTTGCTGCATGCTTTATATTTGCTGGCAGCTGACTAGATTGTGCCCACCAGATTAAGGGTGGATCTGCCTTCCCCAGCCCACTGACTCAAATGTTAATCTCTTTTGGCAACACCCTCACAGACACACCCAGGATCAGTCCTTCGATCTAATCAAGTTGACACTCAGTATTAACTTTCATAACATTGATATAATCACTTTGGAAATCTGTTTGGTAATATCTACACAAGCTGAATATACATGTACCTTATGACCTAGCAATTATAAAATAGAAATGAATACAGATATTTACAAAAAGAGAGATACTGAAATGTTAACAGCAGTCCTATTCATACAGCCCCAAAGTAGAAGTCATCTGATGTTCATCAAGAACAGCGGCTAAAAAATAAGATACATTTATCCAATGTAATACTATATTATCGTGAGAATGAACAAACTGCAAATATATGGATAAATGTCATAAACATGATATAGAGTGAAAAGAGCCAGATGTAAAAGTATGCATAATGTATGATCCCATTGATATAATATATTAAATTAAGGAACACTAATCTATGCTCTTAGAAGTTAGGATAGTGTATGTACTTTGGGTGGAGATTGTGTAGTACTGGAGGAGAGACTGAAAGGGCCTTCAGGGGTGCTGGGAATGTGATGATGTTGAGTCTGGTTGGTGATGACATGGATTTGTTCAATTTGTATAAATTCATCTAGGTATACAGTATGATATTTGCAGTTTTCTCTGTGTATATTATACTTCAACAACACGTATTTTTCTTTAAATGAGAGAAGCATCATGGACTAGGAAGCAGAAGACATTTATTTTAGCCCAAATCTTGTTCCTTAAAAGTTATATAACCTGTTTAATTAATAAGGCCTTTCTAGGTCTTGTTTATCTTTAAAATAAGAGAGTAATTATACCTACTACATGGGTTGACAATGAGTAGTTAAAGCTGGTTTGTCCCCAGAGATTTCCTCTAGAGCGTTAAATTATAAATCAGTGTGTAATGGACCAGGGAGAAATATAAAGGCTATCTTTAGAAGCTAGGATGAGTTCAGAGCTGCTAAGATCAACAGGAATTTGACTGGAAAATAATGTGTTCAGGAGAACAAGAGTCTGGTCAGCAAAGCCAGCAGAAACTGGAGAGTTGCAGGACTAAATGTGGAAATGGCAGGCGATCATCTCGGACACAGGCAGATCAGATGCCACAACCCTCGTGACCGAAGAAGTGAAGGTGCTGCAACATGACAGTGACATTTCCAAATGTAAAATTATGAAACTGACAAGATGGTTTTAGGTTTCAGAATCTCGTGACATTTTTTAACAAGATGAAGTATCTTCGAAGTGAATGCATGCATTCATTCATTATTTATTAAACACTTATTGACACTGAGGAGGCTCAGAATACACCACCCTAAAGCATGCCACCCTGGCATATTGATTACTTTGAGTTAAAAGACATTGAGAACCAGCCAACACAGCCAACACCTCCCACTCAACTGCCTAAAATAAAGTATGAAACCCCTTTTATACAGAGAAACATATACTTAAAGGAAATTTTCATTAGTAAAGATATCTGGACCAGGAAGAGAGCTACTCTGAGGGAACTTTTATCAGCTGAAAGGCTTATTTTTATTTTTTTTTTAAAGACAGGGTCTCACTCTGTCACCCAGGCTGGAGCATAGTGGCACCATCATAGCTCGCTGCACCCTCAAACTCTTGGGCTCAGGTGAGTCTCCCACCTCAACATTTCCAGTAGCTGGGACTACAGGCGCTTGCCACTGCAGTCAGCCTACCTGAGAGACTTTTATCTGCATAACAAGGCAGTCCTAACTTATCACGTATTTCCTCCCCTCACACTCCCATAATGTGTCTCTACCACCCACCAGAAGCCCCAAACCCCTAGCTCAGGATGGTGTACAGCCTTCAATCATCTGGCCATTTCTTTGAGTGTCATTTTTCTGTGTGTGAGATTCCCATCTGTAAGCACGTAACTAACATAATACTTGTTGTGTATGAATTAACATGCTACAAGTTACATACTTGTATGTACATACTTGTAAATTGTTATTCTCCTGTTAATCTGTTTTATGTCCATTTAATTTGTAGACTAGCCAAAGGATCTAGGAAGGTACGGGGAAGCAATTTTTCCCTTCTATACATCACCCTACTTATAGGAAGAGATAATGAGATAGGACCAGCCCTGCCTTCCAGATATCAATAATCTGATAAGGAAGACAGTCATGGATATTAACAGTATAGAGTTAAGCACTAAGACAGAGGTAAACACAGACTCCTGTGGGACCATTTAGAAAGGGTACCTAGTCCATGTTTCCGAATTCAGATAAAGCCTTCTTGAGGAGAGATATTAACATACTAATGAAGTGTTAGTAACTGAATTTCTGAACCCTCAAGAATAAGGACTAGGCCTTTGACTGTGGCAAAGTTACTATTATAAAAGTCACTTTATGAGAATTCTTGGCTGCCCACCATCAGCCTGTCACAGTTGTGACACAACCATTGCCTGATGGCAGTGTGGTATGAAAGGCATGAAGTCAGAGTAAGGGAAAATAGGCAAAGCAAAAGCTATTAATCTCTCAGGTGTGTTTGAGGATGAGCTTGTGTTATGCCTTCAACTGTGTTCATGGAGTTATGTGTGGATTAAATAAAATATGCATCAAGATCCTTATAAATCCCCAAGTGGTTCATTTATTATTTGCTATTTTTATTTTCTCAGGGATGTTATGACTTTGTTCATTAAGACTTATTCATAATATATTTATTTGAATTGACTAAAAAATTTAATAAGCATTTCCTGAGGTGCCTAACACTGCTAGCCAGTAGGATGCTGCAATGAAAAAACTTCTGCCCAAAGAGACGCAAATCCAGATACAGATGGAAGACGCAAAGAAACACGTACAGTTTGTGGTGTGCCAAGGTAAGATGGAAGAGGAACTTCTCCTAGGGGCCTGCAGGCCCCCTCAAGCATGGAAAAAAAGAAAATTTTTTAGTTCCTTCAAGGAAGATTCCAGGCACATAGTTAGCCCTGAGAAGTAAATAAACGACTTGATAAGTTAAAGCAATAGTCAAGGAAGTTAGAATCACAGGATGTTCCCCTACAGAAACTAAAGATGATATCTTAACATATGTCTTTCAGTTGCTTTTCAGAAACCCGGATGTCCGCCAAATGGATCTGCTGGCATGTAGACCTCCAAAAAGGGGAAGCTGAGGATTGAACTCTGACCACTGTTCTTTGTTCTAAATTTCTTCCTGAGGAACCTGGAAAAGGTCACACCCATGAGCCAGATAGAGCTAACGTTCTTTTCTGCTGACCCCAAATTTTTAGATAAAGCTTCCCCTTCTTAACCAATTGCAAATCAGAAAACATTTGAATCTATCTATTACCTGTAAGCCACCCACTTCAAGATATCCTGCCCTTTTAGGTCAAACCAATGTGTAATCCCTATATATTGATGTATGGTTTTGCTTATAACTTCTGCTTTCCTGAAATTTGCTCCTGCTTTTAAAAACCCTTACATGCAAGCCATCAGGGTATTTGGGATTTAAACTAGAGCTGCCCAATTCTCCTTGTTTGGCACCCTGCAAACAAATGCCCTCCTTTCTTCTGCAAACCTCAGTGTGGATGTTTTGGCCATACTGTGCCTGGCGAGCAGATCCCAGTTCAGTTTGATAACAAAGGGTGGCTCAGAGGGCTTTAATGAGCCCTAGTGCAAAATCTCCAGCAGCATCTCTAAACCACCCAAATGATCACCCAATTTAGATGTTAGGTAAGTCCATGTATTTGCCAAGCAACTACAACCTAAAGGTAATTATCCTAGTTCCAAATACCCACTTCAAGCAAACTGTCTGCCAGATGTCTCCTCTCCCTCCGTCACAGGGTTATAGGTGCAATGATAGATTTAAAAGAGGGAAAAGTGTCCAAGAAAGAACCCAGTTGGGAGTTATGTCTGAATTTGATTTTGAGGGTCCAAGGATGGAAGTGCATACTAGGTAGAAAGAACAGTCTATGCCTCAGTATAAAACAGAGATAGCAAGAGCCTTTGGTAGAAATGAGACTAGGAGACAATTGTCATCCAGAGAGACAGAAAAATAAAAATAATAAGGGTATCAGGTAGAATGCTAAAAAGCTTGAACTTCATCTGTACACAGGAGGAAAATATTTAGGAGTTTTAATTGACTCAAATCTAAGAAAGAACATTTTGGTTATTTGGAGACTGTACTGGTGGGAAGGCATTAGAGGAAGGGGGACTAATCAATCAAGCAAGTAAGAGACATGTTTACTTTGCTCGTATTGAGTTCCTTAGTTCTCTAATTCACACTACCTTAAAACCTTCAAGGCATATCAAAACTAAGGCACATGATACAGACCATTTCACCTTGCCAGGTTCTTCTTCTCATACTAGTTAGCTTAGTACTGTTTGTGTCTCAGCAAAAGTAGTCGTTGGTGGTGTTTCATCTTAAAGCTATTTTGCAGAAATCCTAAAAATTTTTAGTCATCATCAATTTGGCATAAACAAGTTTTGAGGCCATCTTGCTGGATTTGATTTTTAAATCAGTGTGGTTTTCATAACAGGAAGTAATTCTTGTGCTTTTTTTATGATGCATCATAAAAACAACTACTCATTTAATAAGATAATGCAACAAGAGCCTTGGATGTTTCATTGGGTAATGAATATCACAGGATTCTTTCCAAATCAGCAACTCTGAGCAAGAGACAAACAGCAATGTTTAAACAGTGAAGAACTTGAATAAGGAATTAATGGGGTGGAGAATTGCTGCTTTTAAGCTGAAGGGATCCCATAACTACCCCTGCAATCAAACAATTTCTATTCAGAATGATTTTTCTGATTGAAGGAAGTGAGATATTCTTGCATATAACTAGCCTATCCAAATTTAACTAAGTGTACCCCCCCGCCCCCGCCCCATACACACACACACACACACACACACACAGGAGCCTCACGGAAGCCAATTTCCAGAGAATGAAGATATAGTGTGCTTTCTGGAATTATTGACCACAGTGAAACACCTCAAGCAATTTCTTGCATTTAATATTCATTTCTCAAGCATTGGCCCTAGACACAAAGCAATATTTCCTCCTTATGCGGTTTATTTCTTTCAAAACCTTGAAGAATGTTGTAAACAAGCCCCCTAGCCCTGTGGTTTTTACTAAGTTGGAACATTTAACATTTCATCACTGATTGTTCTTAATAAATGTGTGTACATTGGAGACTTTTGTTTCCTAATTGTCCATAATTATAGCCCTTTCACACACTGTAAGAACTCAAAAGACAAAGTGAAAAGACAGCAGTAGTTTAAACCTAGACTGTGTATAAATCAAATACAAGAAAATAAAATAAATGACAAAGCTTCTTAAAAACACGTATATGAAAGCTTTAGTTACTTAAACAACTCATGCTCCCCTCCCCAGCAAAAGTATCTTTTACTTCCAAATCACTTAATGGCACATAGTTCTCAAAACATAAAGTTTCATGTCACCTGACTCAATATTCAATTTGTTCAATTCAGTAATGCTTCTTTTACTCCTAACACTCAGATTCTTTTCTTAACAACATTTGAACCAAATTATTTTAATAATTTAATTACCAGCTATCTGGTAATGGTCATATTTCAGAAAAGTATTTTCATATATCAAAGTTGGGTATTACTTCTTAAATTATCTGCATCTGTCTCTCATCCATACTCTTTGCCTATGAAGACAAGTTTATACATTAGAGAGTTAATATTACCACACGCAAGTGTGCATCAATACCTGCGGTCATGTTGTTCTACACTGTGCAACTCTGGGTACCATTCATATAGAAGACAATGTGGCCAGTGCTCCCTGAAGCTTTCAGTAATACAGAATAATGAAAGAATGATCCTCAGCTATGTGAATGTCACTTTGTTGAAACTCAGTATTTGTGTGACAGGTGTCAGTAATGGAAGTCCACTGACCCCATGAACAGGAGGGAGGCAGAAATGAAGGTTAAGAACTGATGATACTGAGAGGCCACATTTGAGCCTAATTAATTCCTCAAATAATAGTATATTTGTTTCACGTTTAGATTGTTCTTATAAACATATTAGAAACCTTTTTTTTCCTTTTAACTGTCTTTCATGGCTCAGTTTGGAAAACATTTGGTGAACCCAGCGTGCTCTCCAATGGCCAATGATCTGGTTAAATTAAACTAATGCTTATTAAGTGCTGAGTGAATACAAATGGGATTTACTTGGCAATAAAGTACTTTGTATTAAGTTTCAAATATATTGCTCATTATTCATGGTGGTACAGAGGAGAAAGTACAGGGAAGGTTTGCAGAAACTAAGCTAGGGCCCCATAAGATGAAACTTATCTTGGAGGCATTTATCACATTCCAGAGCTGGTCCTCAATTTTGCAAGACCAGAAACCTTGATTTTTGTGAGTTCTTCTCTCTTGGGGATGTATTTACATTAGCAAATATATACCAGAATGCTTATTTATAATGACAACTGTGACTGACTATCAGGTAGACAGGCATACTCACATTGACAGAGCCATACATCCCTGCCCAGTAGGCTGACAACACTGAGTGGCTTTATGCGAAGCCTGCTTGGCCTGCATGGGCTCAGAACAAGGAAGGTTAATATATGAGTTTGATGACAATAGCACATCTCTGCAATAAATGTACTTTTCAGATGGACTGACACCTGAGCTTCCCTATCTGGGCATGCTTCGGGCATGCTCTTTCCTGGGCAGAATGAATAGGCTACCACTGGTATTAGGGATTTCCTCTTTCACACTCTAGGAATCCCTGTATTCACACAGCACAATACAATTGACTAGGCTTCCACTTTCTCAGTTACAATTCTGCCCTGATTTCCTAATGTACTGGATCAGCCATGGAAGAAGGTCCTCTAGTTATCATTAGAGGGCCTGCTGCACCCTCCTGAGATGCTCCTTACACATAGTGAATCATTTTTGTACTACACATTCCTGCTACATTGGCTACAGCTAATTAGAACAAGAATTAATGGGCCTGTAACCCAAAGGCAGAGATTTCTGTGCTGGTCAGCGGCCTATGAGGTAGCTTGATATGCGACTCCTCTCCAAGATGATACTGGGCACCAGTGACTTTGCCAACCTGTTTAGATCCTCTCACATGGAGCATTTGAAGGAGACACAAAGAGAAGGAGTCTGGCAATTGGGTCAACGGCAGCAAAAAGGAGGCAGTAGAAGGAATGGTGAGGAGCAGAAGTCGTGAGGCAGCAAAGCCTTAAATAAGAAGAAACTACCAGATAAACAGGGGAGTAAACTCAGTCTGTAGTGCTGCGAGTAAAAGAAGCAGGAATGGAGAATTGTAGATTCATCTCAGTAGCAATGCTTGGAGGATGGAGCCAAGGGTTTCCAATTCTGGAGAAAGAGATTCTGTTGGGTCACGTCTCAGACAAAATCCCCTGTTGAATCCCCAGCAGCTTTCTGGGCTCTCTAATCCCTGGTTATGAGGCTCCTGAGAATGTTTCCTGACTTCCTTCCCTGTGATTTCGTATGATAACTGTTCACTGTTGGAGATAACCTGAGTAGGTCTTTGCTTCTTACCATCTTCAAAGAGTCTGACTAATAATTCTGAAATTAGCACCAGATCACATTTTATTGAAGTGTCACAGCCACCTATTTTGTAATCTCTTAGCGTTTGCTCCCACACTTAATCAATACCACAAGTTGATTTAGCTTGTCAAATGATTGGAGGCAAATTTATTTCCATACTCTCAGGTAGGATCTAACTGCTGCTGTGGTGTACTGACTCATGTAGAGACTGAAGTCATGTAGATTCTTTTTAACTCTTCATTTTGCCTGCAAGCTGGGTTGCCAAATCTCAGAGTATTTCTGCCATCACCCTAATTAGTAGGACTGCAATCTTACTATTTAAAATACAGTGGGAAAGTAGTTTTCTATTACTAGAAGCCATAACTTTAAGAAGTGACCTGCACTTGGAGTAATAAAACTTTGCTGTAATCATTAATCATTTGCAGCCAAATTAAGCAGAGACTGATTATGGCTTCAGTCTTCTACCCAAGAGCTAGGAGGTTGTTTATCTTTTAAGTGCAGGGCCTCATTGGCTGATTATTCATGCATACAATTTTATGACAACAAAATAGCACATGAGGATTATTCAACTCTTAACCATGTGGTTGGTATGAGAAAATACCTGAAGCCTGTCCTTTTCACACAATGTAATGGTCAAATCCCAGAATGGAAAACAAAATTGGTAATGATGGAGAATACAAGAGAACCATCAAATACTCTGTAATCAGATGGATAAATTAAAAAGAAGAGTCATAATTTTAGTTGGTCTAATATTTCATCATAAAGAAAATAGAACCAAGATTGATTATGACCAGCATCTCTTTACAGTAGCTACCACTAGCACACATTCCTCCTTTTCTGAGTCACACTTGCAATCAATCCACATATTGTCTACACCATGGCAGCAATTAGATGCCACCTGAGAATATGGAAATAAATTTGCCTCCAATAGTTTGATATGTAAAACCCACTTGTGGTATTGATTAACTCCCATAAATGTTGGGCCTACCAAGGTTTCAAGTTGAAGCCATGACCTGAGATTCAAGGGCTGCAATGATGCTAGTCAATGGAAATGCTTAAAATTTCAGCAGAAAGGGAGCAATTTTCCCAAGGGAGAAGGACAGAAAGATTTGAAGGTTTTAGGTAGAATTTGGGCAGAAGAGTATTTGACTGTAATAGCTTGGAGCTGTAGAATATCTTTCTCAGAATTGCCTTTCTGGCCACAAATCTGGAATGTTCTTCCCATTGCTCTGGATTACTTGGCATACGGCGGAAGTGTGGTTTCTCCACTGGTGGCAATCTTGAGGATTCCCAGGCTATAGGGCTCTGTCCAGGTAAGGGCTCCTTCTTCTCCCTTGCATCAGAGGAGGTAGCTCTGATGTGCATCATCACATGCATGGCATGGTGTTATGGCTACACTGAAGAAAAAGGAAGAGGCGACCATCTGCCCAGTCATTCACCCTAATTCACTAAAGTTTAGAGAACACAGGTATATTAGTCTGTTTTCACGCTGCTGATAAAGACATACCCAAGACTGGGAAGAAAAAGAGGTTTAATTGGACTTACAGTTCCACATGGCTGGGGAGGTCTCATAATCATGGCAGAGAGCAAAAGGAACTTACATGGTGGCAGCAAGACAGAATGAGGAAGAAGCAAATGCAGAAACCCCTGATAAACCCATTAGATCTAGTGAGACTTATTCACTATCACAAGAATAGCACGGGAAAGGCTGGCCCCCATGATTTAATTACCTCCCCCTGGGTCCCTCCCACAACATGTGGGAATTCTAGGAGATACAATTCAAGTTGAGATTTCAGTGGGGACGCAGCCAAACCATATCAACAGGGGATAGTTCCCTTGTGATCTTTTTTTAAACAAAACACAGTTCTGTGTAAGCAGATTAATATATTTATTAATTAATAAGTGATTCAAAGAATTAATGATTCCATTAAGAAAGAAATATTTGGTGATTTAGAAATGTAGGAAAATGAAATCAGTTTTTGAAAGTACATATATATATATATATATATATATATATATATATGATACATTTGATGTTAACCTCCTAATGTAAGCAATATTCCCAAACAAAAATAGAATCTAGCTGGGATGATTTGACTTCCATGAATGGGAGAATACAGCTGAAAACGTTATATAAGGAGAGCATTGAAAGACATCCAGAGCACGTCCTTTTTTGCTGCCTTTGTTCTTCTTGCTGTCATATATAATAATAAAATGTCTAAGAATGATTTTTTGTTATGTATTTCAGAAGAGTTTCTGTCCTGTAGGGAATTCTGCTTCTGTTTAGGTATCTGAGTGACAGTTAACATTTACTGTTGCGAACAAATTTTTTTTTCTAGAATTTTAAATCAAGTTTCTAGGCTGCTTTCTCCTCATACTCCAAACCTCTCTGGCGAGGGGATCAGAGTTCCTGCCAGTGATTATTTCCCATCATTGCCATCATTGTAGAAACAAATGATAATGCCAGCAGTTCAAGGACTCTGACAAACATCCCAACAAATCTCAGCAGAGGGGGTCTGTGTTACTAAATCACACTGAAGCTCAGGGTTCCCTCTGGGGTGTGTGTCTGTGTGTGTGTGTGTGTGTGTTTAAATTATGAGGTTTGTGAGCCACAAACTGTGACAACCAAAAATATGTGAACAGGATTTCATATTGAGATGGAAGAAAATTCGTAACAAAGACAATCTGACACTTTAATGATCTATGTATGAACTGTGTAGTATTATATTTTATGTAAAAATAAGCCAGTTCTATCAATGATAATAGATCTTTTACAAATAGGTAAACTAAGCAATTCTGAGATAAACAAAAAGAAAGAAAAGAAGTCAGGAGCAGGAGAGATATGGATTATAGAGTCAGCAGAATTGGGAAAGGGGTCTGAGTGAACCCTCCCCTCATCCCAGCCAGAGGGAATTGCCTGTGCTTCACTTCCTTCTCCTCTGCAGGGCCTCACAACATGACAACATGGAGGTGTTGGATAAACTAGCCCAGTGCCCATAATGACTGCCCAGTGCATATATCTTATATTTAACAATGAGCAAAACTGTTTATTAGGAGCTCCCAGAACACAGGCTGCTGGTATCCCCATTATATTCTTCAGAAAGGCAAAACAAAACAAAACAAAACAAAACAAAACAAAACAAAACAAAAAAAACAGATGCCAGTTTTATGACTCACTAGCAGCTTAGATAGCAGGTGGTGCCTCTCTATAGTAAATGAATCAGTAGAAGAAAAGCCTGTCTGTGGGAGGATTTTAATCTCCTTAATTGTTTTATGTGTGTGCTGAATGGTGGTATTGAGAGCCATCTGAAGCAGCAAGGCACCATCATGGCTCAGGTTTCAGCACCAAGTCATAATACTTGTTAAGTCCATTATAGCTGGGACCCAGATTGTCCTATCTCAGAACCCAAAAACCATGATATTTATATAAGCTAACAGAACTTCTTCATGGGAGGTAACTGAATCATGGGGGCGGGTCTTTTCCTTGCTGTTCTTGTAATAATAAATAAGTCTCACAAGATCTGATAGTTTTATAAAGGG
This sequence comes from Hylobates moloch, assembly GCF_009828535.3. Taxonomy (NCBI): domain Eukaryota; kingdom Metazoa; phylum Chordata; class Mammalia; order Primates; family Hylobatidae; genus Hylobates; species Hylobates moloch. Next base: position 3,906,836 of record NW_026652301.1, on the reverse strand, counting down.
AAGTTCCCCTGCACATGCTCTCTTGCCTGCCACCATGTAAAACGTGACTTTGCTTCTCATTTGCCTTCACCATGATTGTGAGGCCTCACCAGCCATGTGGAACTGTGAGTCCATTAAATCTCTTTCCTTTATAAATTACCCAGTCTTAGGTATGTCTTTATTAGCAGTGTGAGAACAGACTAATACAGTGTATAAGTACCACATTTTCTTTATCCAGTCTACCATTGATGGGCATTTAGGTTGATTCCATGTCTTTGCTATTGAGACTAGAGCTACAATAAACATATGCATGCGTGTATCTGTATAATAGAATGATTTATATTCCTTTGGGTATATACCTAGTAATGGGATTGCTGGGTCAAATGGTAGTTCTGTTTTTCGTTATTTGATGAATCACCACACTGCTTTCCACAATGGTTGAACTAATTTACACTCTCACCAACAGAGTATAAGTATTCCTTTTCCTCCGCAACCTTGCCAACAACTGTTATTTTTTGACTTTTTAATAATAGCCATTCTGACCAGTGTGAGATGGTATCTTATTGTGGTTTTGATTTGCATTTCTCTGATGATCAGTGATGTTGAGCTTTTTTTTGTATGCTTGTGGCTGCATGTTTTTCTTGTTTTGAAAAATGTCTGTTCATGTCTTTTGCCCAATTTTTAATGGGATTGTTTGTTTCGGCTTGTAAATTTGTTTAAATTCCTTATAGATTGTGGATATTTGACCTTTGTTGAATGCATAGTTTGCAAAATTTTTCTCTCATTCTGTAGGTTATGTGTTTACTCTGTTGCTATAGTTTCTTTTGCTTTGCAGAAACTGTTAAGTTTAATTAGATCCCATTTGTCTATTTTTGCTTTTGTTGCAATTGCTTTTGATGTCTTCATTATGAAATCTTTGCCCATTCCTATGTCCAGAATGCTTCTAGGCTTTTTATAGGTTTGGATTTCACATTCAAGTCTTTAGCTCATTTTGAGTTGGTTTTTGTATATGATGTAAGTAAGTGGTCCAATTTTAATTTTCTGCATATGGCTAGCCTGCTACCCCAGCATCATTTATTGAATAATGAGTCCTTTCCTTATTGCTTATTTTTTGTCAGTTTTGTCAAAGATCAAATGTCTGTAGGTGTGTGGCCTTATTTCTGGTCTCTCTATTTTGTTCCATTGGTCTATGTGTCTGTTTTTGTACAAGCACCATGCTGTTTTGATTACTGTAGCTCTGTAGTATAGTTTGAAGTCTTGTAGCATGATGCCTCCAGCTTTGTTCTGTTTGCTAAGGATTGCCTTGGTTATTCAGGCTTTTTTTTGGTTCCATATGAATTTTAAAATAGTTTTTTCTAGTTCTGTGAAGAATGTCGATGGTAGTTTAATAGGAATAGTATTAAATCTGTAAATTGCTTTGGGCAGTGTGGCCATTTTAATGATATTGATTCTTCCTATCCATGAGCATGGAATTTTTTTTTCCATTTGTTTGTCTCCTCTGTGATTTCTTTGAGCAGTGTTTTGTAGTTCTCCTTGTAGAGATCTTTCACCTTCCTAGTTAGCTGTATTCTTAGGTATTATATTTTATTTGTGCTGCAATTGTGAATGGGAGTTCACTACTGATTTGCTGTTAGCTTGACTGTTGTTGGTGTATAGGAATGTTAGTGATTTCTGAAAATGGTTTTTGTATCCTGAGACTTTGTCAAAGTAGTTTGTTAGCTTAAGGAGATTTTGGATTGAGACTATGGGGTTTTCCAGATATAGGATCATGTTGTCTGCAAACAGGAATACTTTGGCTTTCTCTCTCTTTTTTTTTTTTTGGATGCCTTTTATTTCTTTCTCTTGCTTGATTGCACTAGCAAGGACTTCTAATACTGTGTTGCATAGGAGTGCACCAGTCACATTCAAAAAAACCTGAATTTGTCTCTACAGCTTCTTCCCTGTTTAGCTTACTACTATCCTCCTCCTTGTCTCCTGATGTTGCATCAGGAAAGCCTAAATTTAAACCCTGGGGAAAGAGTCCTTCATGGAGGAGGGGGGCCAAGGAGAGACTGAGTAAGGAAGGTCATTGGTTGTCACAGGTAAGAAAGCCCAAGAGTAGTCATATATTATTTGTTTTGCAATTATGTTGTTTTACTAACACCAGCACTAATGAAATATAAGTTTCCTGGGAAGCAAGAAAGGGAAAGAATAGGTAATTTTAGAAACATGTACAATGTACTGCGAAGTAATGAACTCATATAATCATACATCCCCATGGATTCACAATTCAAAAGTACAAAAATGAATTCTACAAAAAATCTCCTCCTCTCTCTATCCCCAGCCACTCTCTTCCCCTGTCTGGAGGCAGCCGATGTTATCAGCTTCCAGTATTTCCCTGTAGAGACATGTTGTGCAGATACATGTGAACATATACTCTCTCCCACCTTTCCACCTAGTGGTAGCATTCTTCAGATACTGTTCTGCACCTTGCTGTTTTCTCCCAGTGATTAAACTTGGAGGTGATCTCCTATTTGTACCAGGAGAGATATTTCTTATTTTTGTGGGTAAATAGGATTCAAATGTGCATATTGGTATTAAGAGAGGCAAAGTAAATGGTACTGATGCTTTTCTAACCTGTGTTTTGCATTAACTGAGAGATTAGATTAAGTGCAAAGAAGATGAAAATAAAAATCTTTGTATTACTGTTAAAGCCTATACTGGAGAACGAAGCCCAGGTGCACAATGCAATGATTTCCTAACACTGAGCCCTCATATTGGGCATATTTACAAACCCAGACATAGGCAGCTCAAATAGCCACAGGCCTCCCTACACGATGCCTTCCCTAAAGGGCTCATGACCTGGTGGAGCAGATCTAAATGCGCCGCAGGCAGATCCCAAGCGAAAGCTGGACAAGGGGGCTCAGCTGTACTGGACAGAGTTTCTCACTAAACTCACAAATTAGGCAACCCAGTTTAGTAAACAGTGGGCAAGAATATAAGAATGTTTAGGAAAACCCCTTCCTGATGGAAGCAAAAGAGAGTGGAAATAACATCCCCCCATAACCTCAGCATTATAAATGTGTCATAATTTGGTTAGATCGTCACTTATTGATAGACATTTAAGGTGCTTCCAATCTTTTCCTATTGCAAAAATGTAACAAACATTAATATTCAAAAATGAATAACTTTGTACATACAAAATGTCATGAATATGAAATGATAAAATCCTGGGGGTGAAATTGCTGGGTGAAAGAGTATGTGCATTGAAAATCTTGCTAGATATTGCCAAATTGCCCTATATATCAATCTCCTAATAAATTTGTGAAAAGGCCAATTCCTCCACACACTTTTCAACATGATGTATTAATAGGGTATTAACAAGAGCTTTCATCATTGCCAGTCTAATATACAGAATCTGGTATCATTATGATCCCATAATTTGTTTTCTGTTATTATGAGTAAGGTTAAATACTTATCTTAAACTTAAGTATTTTCATTTTTTTAAAAATGTGAACTGCCTTTTCATACCCACTGTCCATTTTTCTATTGAATTGCTGTGGGGTATTTTTATATTAATTTCTAGATTTTTTATATTTTGGAAACATTTTAATTATCATATAAATACCAAATCTTTTTTTCTGAGCGGTTGTATTCTTTTCATATTGTTTATGTTGGTTTTGCCATGTTGAATTTATTTTTAAAGTAATCTAATTTATAATACTTTTCTATTACGTCTTCTGAATTTTGTGTCATTCTCGGAAAGGCCTTCTTTGCTCGCAATTATTCAATATTTTTCCCATATTTCTTTAAGTACTTTTATGGTTTCATTTTTTATTTATATTAAAATCTTTGAACAATTTGATTCCAATAAGTAAGAATTTGACTGACTTTTCTGTTCTGGATGACTATCCAATATCATTTATTAACAAATACATAATAATTTTTTCATTATTTTGAAATTCTAACAGTTATTGATCCCAGGTTAATGGAGTCAGGTAAGTGAATGCAGTTGAAACTTGCAGATAAAATCTTTCAAACTGGACATCACCTACCTGAAAATATTGTCCATATAGATTTTTTCTTTACACTTTTAAACATAAAGAAATTTACCTGGATTCAAATTCTTACTCATCTTCTTATATATAGGTTGTGCAACTCTAGGAAAGTAAATTTTTCTGAGAATATGGCTTTGGGTTTGTTGTGAGGGTTATATGAGAGAATATGTAAGGTTTGGGAGAATATAGCAGTCATTTGTATTAATTCATTTTTTAATATTATAAAGATCTATTTTAGCTCATCCTGTTATCCTCCCCCTGTAATGACCGCTGATCATGGATAACAGTGCTATCATTTGTATTGCACTTAGCAAACCCTAAAGAAGGACCAAAATCTTCAGAAATCTTTTCCATGGGCATACTGAAACAGAGATAGGTCTGCTCCAAATTTTGGGGGGGCATGCTTACATGAGTCACATGGCTGAGCTTAGATATAGCTTAGTAGAAACTATGTTTAATATTCTTATTTAAGATACAGACTCAGCAGCAGAGACTTAACTTTTGTAGAAGTAAATAGAAAGTTGTTTTTGGTTACCTATTAAATATTCAAAGGTAGTTTGAAGGTAGGAAGTAGTGAAGTGATACTGGAAAATATAAAACAGAACTTGTGAAAAATATTGGTGCTTCCCCCAACCCCTTACCCCCCATTTCTCAAACAAGAAAAAAACATTAGGCACCACAAATGTATCTCCCATATTCTGAAATGCATCTAGAACAATAGGTTTGCTGATTGTTTTTAGCATCAGATTCCAGAGAGGAACGACGACAAAAACTCCTTTGGTAATCACAACCTTGCTTCCTGCTTAGATTTGTTTTCTCTCCTTCGTGTAAATGAAAAATAGCTGATCAGAATCTGTGGCTTCATATTCCGGAAAATAATTACTAAGTGCATCTCAGTCTTTTCTTATAAAAATAACAGTTTTTTTTTTTTTTTTTTTTTTTTTTTTATGTTCCCCTCAAATGTTTGTTGGAGATTATTCTGTTAGGGAAGAATGAGGGAATTAGAGCAAATTATCATAATGAGACACAAGGTGAGTTAATCACAGCAAAACAAAAATGAATCATCATTAGTGTTTGGTGAGTGTACTTTGTAATGAATTCAATATTCAGAATTTTTAATTACTCCTTGACAGTTACTCTTGACAAAATATAGCATTTGTGGGTAATACCAGTAGATGTTGCATTAATTATGTGATATAATTTGGTGAACTAAAGATTCAAAAGCTTTGAGACATATATTAACGATGAAAGGCAAAATGAATATTTTGCTGTTTTGATGCTTAATATGTTTTGTGTTCAAAGAAATTCAGTGTTAATGGAAGAGTGACTGAGGTAGAATTACAAAATCATAGAATTTCTATACTGGAATAGACTTAACATATCATCCTGTTCTACCTGCCTAGCTTTACCCATTAGGAAGTCAAAACTCAGATTCAAAGAGGAATTTGCTCAGGTTGTCCAGTGTATTAATGGTCATGATTAAAGTAGTATCTAGTCCTGAGTCTTAGTCTAGTGCTTACTTCATATCATATTGTGTACTCTTTAAAGCAAATGCTTATTTGAATGACAGTGGCATAGTATATATTTTGCACTAATTTTTTGTCTTCACTCCTTTACTTATGACAACAGGTTTCAATAGCATTTTCTGACACACAGTGTGGATATGCAAAGACCATATCATGCAGGGTTTTTTTAATTTATTTTTTAAATTTTTATTTATTTTTTATTATACTTTAAGTTCTAGGGTACATGTGCACAATGTACAGGTTTGTTACATATGTATACATGTACCATGTTGGTTTGCTGCACCCATTAACTTGTCATTTACATTAAATATTTCTCCTAATGCTATCCCTCCCCCCTCCACCCACCCCACAACAGGCCCCAGTGTGTGATCTTCCCCATCCTGTGTCCAAGTGTTCTCATTGTTCAATTCCCACCTATGAGTGAGAACATGTGGTGCTTGGTTTTCTGTCCTTGCAATAGTTTGCTCAGAATGATGGTTTCCAGCTTCATCCATGCCCCTACAAAGAACATGAACTCATCCTTTTTTATGGCTGCATAGTATTCCGTGATGTATATGTGCCACATTTTCTTAATCCAGTCTACCATTGATGGACATTTGGGTTGGTTCCAGGTCTTTGCTATTGTGAATAGTGCCACACATATGTGTGCATGTGTCTTTATCTTAGAATGATTATAATCCTTTCGGTATATACCCAGTAATGGGATGGCTGGATCAAATGGTATTTCTAGTTCTAGATCCTTGTGGAATCACCACACTGTCTTCCACAATGGTTGAACTAGTTTACAGCCCCACCAACAGTGTAAAAGTGTCTCTATTTCTCCACATCCTCTCCAGCACCTGTTGCTTCCTGACTTAGGCAATACAATTCAGGACCTAGGCATGGGCAAGGACTTCATGACTAAAACACCAAAAGCAATGGCAACGAAAGTCAAAATAGACAAATGGGATCTAATTAAACTAAAGAGCTTCTACACAGCAAAAGAAACTACCATCAGAGTGAAAAGGCAACCTACAGAATGGGAGAACATTTTTGCACTCTATCCATCTGAGAAAGGGCTAATATCCAGGATCTACAAAGAACTTAAACAAATTTACAAGAAAAAATCAAACAACCTCATCAAAAAGTAGGTGAAAGATATGAACAGACATTTCTCAAAAGAAGACATTTATGCAGCCAACAGACACATGAAAAAATGCTCATCATTACTGGCTATCAGAGAAATGCAAATCAAAACCACAATGAGATACCATCTCACACCAGTTAGAATGGTGATCATGCAGGTTTTTTAAGACAGCTCGATTTTCAAATCCTCTGTTTTACTCAAGAGTCTAAGTAAAGCTTGTATACAAATTTCATTTTTGCACTATCTTACATAGAGTAGACAATCCACAAACATCTCTTGACTGATGCAACCAACTTTCCCCACAATATGCCAGTCACAGAAGTAACCCAGACACATGTTCAGTCTGGCATTTCTATAAATAACTAGATGTCCCATTTGGGAAATGTGCTCTATAAATAGCAAGCCTTGTTCTAAAAGGGTACTGGGATTCTTGATTCCTGAAACAGGTCTTTTAAACTCATCCCTCATGCTAAGTGGGGATTAACTTCTGACACTGGTTCCAGATTATTGTTCCAGAAAGGAGCTTTTGCTGAGAGCAGGGATGAGGTGATCAGTGGGAAGCAATTTTGCACACTGAAGCAATAGAGACAAATAGGTGCTTCTCCTCCCAGGGTTTCAGCAGAGCCTCATCGTTTGCTTGTCTGAAGACTTCATTACGTCTTTGCAGGCTTGATATGTGAGTTGAAGATGTCAAAGAAAATTATATAGACTTTCTTTAAAGCAATCTTAGTGGTCTCAACAGAAGGGACCATCAGAGGAGAGTTATTGCTGTCTCCCAGTCCACAAACCACTGTCCTTGATGCCCGATGACTTCAGTAGTTTGGTTATAAATGGTGTATGCTCTGTGGTGCTCCAAACTGGAAATGACTTATCAGAAATGTGTTCATCTCTATCACCTGCCTCAAAGGCAGGCTTGTGAAAGAGGGACCCGAGAGTCAGGAAGAGGCTGGCTTCCCTCGCAACCCACCACCCTCATTCAAATTATGCTTGGTTTGAGAAACTTGCCTTCTGTTGAGTACCTATGTACTAGAAAAATGTCATAACGCAAGGCCACTGTAACACTGCAGCATAGAAAATAAATAGGTATGATTTATATTCCTTTACAGGGGATTTGATTTGGATCTGTGATTACAAGGTACCTGGCTCTAGGACCTGTCTGCCCTTGTCTTGATGGTCCTGTTACTGTAAAAAGGACACTGGGAGTCATGTTCTTGCACTTCATGGTCAGATTGTTATTGCTAAAGACACAGAAGGTATATTTCTATCCCCAGAATGCAAACAGGAGACTTAGCCTTTCACCCTTATTTTTATTTCCCTTGTATTTTTTTAGCGTATGCACACACAGATAAGAAAGGCAATATACAATTTTACTGTTCTTGCCTAATACTTAAAACAATAGGTATAAGTTTTCTTACTTTAATATAATTAATTTGTATAACATTTTATGCCTATAGATTCAAATTATATTTTTACAAATATTATACATACATCTTTTCCAGAAAACTTGATCCTATGAAATGGAATAATGATTTATGAAGGCATATAATCTGGAATTTGTAAGGTATCCAAGTATTTTCAAGAATCCAGGCAGCTTCTCTTATGTAAGAAGAAATTTCATTTTTATCTATGTCCTTCCCTTTATCTACCCTAATGGGAGGAACTCAAGGTGTTCAGGTAGGTAATATTTTGGTGGTTGAATCATAGGATTTTGCGTAGCATATGAAAAAAAGATTAACCTCCATTAACTTCACCTGAGTGCCCCTTGAAGACTTGCTTTGAGACTGATCTATTTATAAAATGCAAGGAAAGGGAGAAAATAAAAGAGAATTTTCTTCTGAAAAGAGAAAAGACTCAAACTGCAGCTTTGATAATTATTGTTATATAAGTAAAAATATTTTTGTTTAAAAATCCCAGCGTCCAGGCTGGCATGGGTGTGGTGGCTAGAGGAACATTCCTTTCATCAATGAGCAGGAAGATCAATCTACTCCCGCCAAGTCTGGGTGGCTTAGGTAGCTGATTAAAAGCTAGCATCAGAAAATGCCCCAAATGATTTTTCAAAGAAATGGGTAAAATCCATCTTTCTGAGTGCAAAATAGGATGCCTCTGAATGGCCAGAAATGTGCAAATGACCTTTTAAGAAAGTGGTTGCTGTGTGATAAGTAGAAAGGTGTTGCCAGAAGTTTAACTGAGTAAAGAATGACTGGAACATCCAGCTTCAGATAGTCTACCTGACTGCAGGATGGAATTATGCACAGCCCAGTAGGAAAGATGACCTTCCTCTTCCACAATGTCATACACCAGTGTTTAAAACCCAGTGGTCCATTGCAGGTATACATTGTGGAAGGCATTTTTGGTAAATGTGTTCTGGCCAATGTGCACATCCCTGCAAATGCCTCATGATCATACACAAACAGACACAGCCCATGTTGCAGCTGTAGCAGAAATATATTTAGATATATCATACAAACACTGTGGGTTTGAGTTTTAGAAACTAAATAATCATGCTTCTTCTTATGTACCCTCTCTCAATCAAGAAGATGAAACACAAGTGGAAAAGGTCTTTCTCCTGAGGTTACTTTGCAAGTAAGGAAGCTAGACATGAGGCAAGAAGCAACAGAACTTTCCTTCCTTCCTGAGTGCTAATTATGTATCTCCCAAAATCCCTTGTCTTCCATCTTCCTTACTGACTCCTGGGTCACTGATAGATGCAGGTGACATCTAGTTTTAAATTTCTGCTTTCAATTTCAATGTCTTTATTGGCATGACAAGGTGTCCAAGTGTTGCAAAAATTAATACATCATGACTATGTCATAGTACAAGTAGTGTTGGTGTCTGTTTCATATGATTTATTATTTTTGTGACAGTGATAATACTGACATCTTGTAAGGCTGTCCTAGTCTCTATTCTTTTAGCCAAGAATTGTGCAGATCTACAGTTATCACTTACTAACCCAAGTCAATGTACTGGTTTGATAGTTGGTGGGAAAAGTAATCTCAAACTTTTGTGTGGTCAGGGCAGATGAGGAGACCTGATTCCAGAAGCCAACAGTGCTGTGGCCAAGAATACGGTCCTCCAGCATTCAAGTCCAGGCTCCACCACTTCTTAGGAGGCAAGTTGCTTAACCTCTCTGAATCTGTTTTCCTGTCTGTGTACCTTTCATACCTTATTTTTATTTTTTTATTCTTTTTTAAGACAGAGTTTCACTCTGTCACCCAGGCTGGAGTACAGTGGCACGATCTTGGCTCACTGCAACCCCCGCTGCCCAGGTTCAAGCAATTGTCCTGCCTCAGCCTCCCAAGTAGCTGGGATTACAGGCATGAACCACCACGTCTGGTTAATTTATTTTGTATTTTTAGTAGAGACGGGGTTTCACCAATGTTGACCAGGTGGGTCTTGAACTCCTGCCCTTGAGTGATCTGTCCGCCTCAGCCTCCCAAAGTGCTGGGATTACAGGTGTGAGCCATTCCTCCTAGCCTCATACTTTTAAAATTGTATAATGTGAGCATATTTTACTTATTCAGAAAGAAATAAAAATGTTTAAAAAACAAATCAAGCAGGTGTGATATGCAGGACGCACCAGAAAAGGAAACCTGGAGGAATTGTTTGGATGATATCATAGTAATCAGGCCTGAGATGAAGAGATCCTGCCCTTGGGATTGAGAGTAGATGGGATGGATCAGCAAACACAGCCCTGGCTTTGAGGACTGAACCAGGGCAGGAATGCTACTGGGCCATGCTGTGGCAGCAGGCAGGGAACCCTTTCAGGAAGAGGGTCCTTCCATCAGGGCTTTTTCCTCCCAGACTCTTCGGCTCTCACTATTTTTTTCCTACCCCCATTTCCTCCTCCTTTTTTTCTTTCCACCGTCATAGCTGTCCCAGTGAATTCCAAATCGGAACTCCTCCTCTATCTTCCTCATTTTTACAGTTTCCACTCATTAGAGACTTTCTAATTTCTGTATAAGATTTCCAGTACATTTTAAGGATTTGTCTACCATAATTCCTCTCTTCTATTTTAGTGGAGCCCAACCCTCTGTCAGTTTTGGCCTCAGGAATGTGGCAGATCATTTACACAGAGTGTGGTAATAACACCTCTCATTCCTGCATGTATTCTCCTGTGACTTACTGCTTCTCCCATCGAGAGTTGGAACTTATTTCCCCACCCTTTGAGTCTGGGCTGGTCTTGTGACTGGCTTTGGCCAACAGAATGTGGCAGAAGTGACACTGTAAGAATTCGGAAGCTTCTGCTCTCACCCTCTTGGAATGCTGCTCTGAGACAACCACGTCAAGGTACACCGTATGGCCATGTGGTGGAGAAGCCAGCTTCCCTGACTGCATCCTATGCAAATCACCAGAGATGTGAGAGGGGCCATAGTTGAACTTCCAGATGCCTACAATGGCATGAATGACTTGGCAATTGTTAAATCACAGAAGTACAAGAAAATCAATTGCATTATGTTAAGCAACTAAGTTCTGGATGGTGTGTTTTGCAGCAATAGAGAACTGAACCAAGCATTCTGATTAAATGTGGTTTTAGATCATTCCTTCTTGTTTGTCAGCAGAAGTAGCTGTGAATTCACAAACTGGCCAGGTAGCAGTCACAGTTAAGACAGAAAATAGCAGCTGAGCAGGTAGAAACCCTGGACCTGTCACTCCTAAAGCACTTCCTTCCCATAAATAGCAGCATAATTGGCACCAGCAGTTTTCCTGTAGAAGACACAACTCTTTTCACTTACTGTGCAAATATATACAGCAGAGGTCACAATTTCATTTCTATCTTTTATTGGTAGTTACTATCAAGACCAGCGTACATGCTCCTTCCAATGCTAGATTATTTTCAGTGAAACTTCAGGAATATAGGCATTGACAAGATTTTCTTGTCTGCAAAGAAATGCCTTCTTGAATTAGAAGTGAAGGTGGTTGAGTTGCTGTTGTAACTTCTAGAAGCAAATGATGTACAGATGAGAAAGGAGACAGAGCAGGAGTGGATCCACACTGAGCCTGTGTCACATCAAATGACCCCTAAGTCTAGAACCAAATACAGCTCCCAGGTATTTGATTTGGAATATGATAGTGCAGAGCACAGAAACTTAAACATCCACAGGGATAAGAGTAGTCACATTAAAAGAGGCAGTCATTTGGGTGAACAATAAGTGGTGGAGACTGCTGCACAGAGAGCACATGGAGTGTCCAAAGGGGTCAATGTCTGCTCTGCTCCATTGATTTTTTGGAATGAAAGCCCAGTGTAGTCAGGACCTCCAATTTTTCAAGAGAAGCTAAAAATGAGATGAATCCATGGAAGTTTTAAATGCTACCTGATAATTTTGGAAGAATGTAAAACCCTGAGAAGGCCTCACAAATCATGCCTGAAGGATGCCTGTTTGTGATGTCTGATAAATATAGTTGGAAATGGTATTCACTATATTTAAGCACTGGTAGATTCGCGATGTTTAGCAGCTGGTATGCCAACTATAGCCACAGTGCTGGGCCCTGCTTGACCAGGGCTTAAACTTCAGTTGCTGGATAATGAGGAGCTATGGAAGATGTGGGGACAGGGGCTGGGGAGCTGGGGCCATGGAGTGGCACTCAGGTGAATCTGAGAGATAATGATTATTTCCCAACCAGTGTGGAATCATTTCAATATCTTAACAAGTGGTGGGGTTTACTCATATGTACCAGATGCTTATGAGCCCTGCAGCAAAGAGAGTGAGTTCACAGTATCCAATGGTTTTTTTTAGTCTTTTATTTTCATTTCCACTATTGAAAGCAAAAAGATTAATGTAAAATTCTGCTGTTGACTATTATAGCTGTTCTTGCTGTTGTTCCCAAATGGCTCCTCTATTGCCCAGCAATTGTCTCCACGGCAACTACTTATGTTTTTGTAAATCTCAGATTGCAATGAAATGGGGAGGAAGCAAGAGTAAAGGCAAAATCTTTATAAGCCAAGATTTTCTTTTAAACACGGAAAATGTTTCTAATTAAAGTGCAAATCCTTTGCTTCCCAATTTATCGCCATACCTTGAGTGTCTGAGTACTGATTATAACCTAGACAAACGAAATGTCAGCTCATTCAATCAAATCTTTGTTAAATATGCACTGTGTATCCAGCACTTTGCTTGGTGAATCAGGAATACAAAAGAAAAACCAAGCTCTAAAAGATGTCACAATTTGTTGGGAAAACAAAACAGATAAGAAAGAAATACCCGAAACAAAGTACAAAAAGAGAGTGAATTGATCTGAATGGAGGTTCATATTGAAGAATGATGACAGGCGAACTGAGGAAAGCAGAAAAAAATTGGATTGTGAGCTGACAAAGCTTACCTTCTGGACCTAAGTACTCTGAGGTTTAACTTAAACCAGTCTCCTCTCTTTCCATAGGACACTGCCACAGCTGTTCTCATCATGCCCTATAGTGATTGTTAGAAGCCCAAATTTCCCAGATAATTCTCCAGCATCCCAGTACAGGATGAATATCCCAAATTCAAAAATCTGAAATCTGAAGCACTCACAAATTTGAAACCTTTTGAGCACTGACATGATGCTCAAAGGAAATGCTCATTGGAGCATTCCAAATTTCAGATTAGAGATGCTGAACTGGTAAGCATAATGCAAATATTCTAAAATTGAAAAAAAAAAATCCCAAGTCCAAGCACTTCTGATCCCAAGCATTTCAGATAAAGGATACTCAACCTGCATATATATCTTGTTGAGCGTATCACCTAACTTGACCTGATCTATCTCCCTCCCATGCCATTTTCCCACACGCTTGGATTGTGCTCTCTGTAGAACATAGTAAGTCAACAATAACTGCCTCTAACAAACCTCAATCTCTCTTCTGAACATTACCTTCATTCATCATCTAGCTATAACTGAATTTGGCTGCTTCCTGGAGACATTGCCTTGCTAAAAAAACTACCAAATAAAGCCTCTTCCACGTGCCTTCACCTCTTAACCCATGTACCAGGATCAGCAGCTGAGTTTATGACCCCTTTGCTCTCTGTTTACATTTTAAAATCTTTTATCTTCCTTTTATCAAAACAAAACAAAAAGAACAAAGAAAGAAACCAGGCCTTTTGAAAATCATACTGACATATTGCCCCTCCTCCATGCTATCAGTGGAGACTTCCAGAATATAGCCATTATATATTAACACTGGACCACTGTTGTCTTCTCCATTGTTATTTTTGCTATAATTCTGGGCAATTTCAAATTCCAGGTAGATAATTTATCTAACACACTGACCCATTAGTTCTGTGGCCTCTTCAACAGCAATAATCTTTTACTCCATATGAAACTATGCACTCCATGGATACATTACTACTTTTGTTACTGCTCTAAGTTTTGCATTTCTGAAACTCAATTTCAGGTATCCAACGTCTAAATTCCACCTCTTGCTGGTACCCCTACTGCTCACATGTGCACAAAGCCTGAGAGTGACTGATTCTAACCCCTAGCTTCATTATGATACTAAAAATCACATCCAGGGATGGAGATTTAACGTGCCAATGAGGCATGCAACACATGAAGAAGCATGTTATCCAACTGCACAGGCGCTGATAGATCCTGCCTCTGCATGCTAAAACATCTCTCCTTTCCTGCTATAGCCCCTCTTATACTGTCCTTCCAGCTCCCTTTGGGAAGCCAGCCGGATAATTTTTCCTCTTATGCTGACTCCCTTGTGCTCAAGCATAAGCCCCAATAAAGCCTTGTCTGGGAAACTTTTTGGCCTCATATAAATTCAGTATCTATTGCTTGAGAGCCTAACAGCCCATGGTCGATAACATTTTTAGCTTCCTTTTTCTACTATTGCTAGCCCAAAAAACTTTCAAACATTTTGGGACATACAGCCTCTCAACTGTATCAAATTTACTTCCCTTTACTCCTCTCTTTGTTACCTCTCCTCGCTCATAAAATATATTTACAGTAATAATATTTCGAACATAAAAGATGAAAAAAGATTAATGTGCTGAAAATCCATTTTTTCATTATCTGAACTAAAATATGAAACCCCTTTTTGATCTCGTTTCTACCCCTTTTGCCTCCAAAGTAACCACAATACTGAATATTTTTTCATGTTTAAATTATCTTTTTAAAATCATTTTCAAGTATACAGTTCTACTTTTAATACATATGTATGTTTCCCTAAAGATATATAAAATTGTTTAACATGTTTTTAGATTTTATAAGAATTGTTTTATACTGTATATATTCTGTGAAATGTCTTTGTTGATCTAAGTTTTGTTTATGAAATTTACTCATGTTGGTATGTGGACCTATTTCCAACCATTTCACCATTCTCATCTGTTGTACATTATTCCATAGAATAAATACACCACATTTGATTCATTCATTCTTCTATTAATGGACCTTAGGTTGTTGTTATTGTGGAGGTTTTTTTTTCCTATTACAAACAATTTTGATCTTATGGATTCTTTCCTTTAATTTATTATCATGTCACACTATTTAATCTAATGTTTGCCTATTGAGAAAAGAAAAATAGCTCACAACAGTCTGAGCTACGTGAGGTAAGCAAAATGTATCAGGCCCAGAGAAACATCAGCCTGGGACTTCAATCATTCCCTCCCTGACACACCCATGCCTGGGGCTGGTAGTTTAAAGGCATTTTGTTCCTCACCAGCTGCCTTATGCATTGGCTTTATGTCCTGGAATTTGTGATACAAAGAACGATGTATAGCCAATCAATAGATTATGTTATTTTAATGTAAATTCTTGGTAAAAAATTTAGAAACTGCCTCTTTTCCTTTATAAATCCACTTACAACTCATGCTAATCAGAGTGTATATTCAGGGCAATTTGGATCTGTGTTCTCAGTTTGCAATCCTCAAGCTTGGGCCAAATCAACTCTCTATTTATATTAAGTTTGCCTCAGGTGTTTTTTTGTAGATCAATACTATTGGACTCTCAGAATAAACCCAATTAGGCTATATTGAATTTATTTTTAAAAACATCACATATTTAGTTTGATAAAATGTTTTCATCTATACTCATAAATGTGATGATATGTGATTTCCTTTCCTGTGCATGTGCTCTTTAGGGAAGCTTCTATTAGAAAATCAGACTCACCAACTTCATATGAGTTACAGACTGTTTCTTCTGTTTCTATTCCCTGGAAGGGTTTGAATAGATTAAAATTATATATAACTTGAATGTTCAGTAGGTATCACAAATAAAAGGCTTAGTATTGGGTGTTTTTATGGGTAGATTTAAAGTTGCTTATTCAAATCTTTAATGATTGTAAGCCTTTTTCAATTTTTATTTGGAATTAGCTTTAGTAAGTTATAATTTTCTAGAAAATAATTTACTTCCTCTTCGTTTTCACAACTATTATCCTGAACTTCTTTTAGCATTCTTTATTATCTTTCCAGTTTCTCCCTCATGTGTAGTTACAGACCTCCTCATTTCAGATATGTATTTCTTGCTTTTCCTTTTTCAGCCGTGTCAAAGATTTAGTACTTTTTCAACCTTTTCAAAAAAACTGCTTTGGCTTTTTTTTGATCCATTCTATGTATATTTGTTTTCGAATTCATTTATTGTACTTTATTGCTTTATTCATTCTATTTTCTTAGTGATTAGTCAGCTTTTCTTGCTTGTAATAGCTTATACATTTTCAAACAGTCCACAAAGTATTGCTGTATCTATTATTCCAAAAATGTTGCTAGATTGCATTTTTGTTTCTGAAGAGTTCTAGGTATTTTTACATTTCTCTTATGATTATTTTTTGACCTATGAATTATTTAGAAGAATTTTTTAATTTCCAGATAGATATTTTGTTTCAGTAATTTTGTAGCAGATGTCTACCTTAGTTGTACTGTGATTAAAGTTAATGGATTCTGTGATATTAATTTTATAAAATTTGTTTTATGCTATACTCCATAACCTTTTTTTTTCTAAAACATTTTTTCTACTTTGGAGTCAGAAGCACCACATTTTCTTGTTTTTCTTTCTATCCCACTAGATTTCCCTTTTCAGTCTTTTTTTGCAGACGCTTCTTTTTCTGTCAAACTTCTACATTTGGGGCTGCCGTAGGGGCTGGTTCTTAACCTTCCCTTCCATCCCATCTTAAGTGATTATACTTGTGCCATTTCTTTATCTGCCGTCTATATACCACACCTGAATTCATGTATGTAGTTCCTGTTCTCTTCTTTCAAGTTCAAATGCACATATTCAGTTCAATAACTCCCCCTGGATATTGAGGTACAGTGAAAAATGCCTCCTCCTCGAGAAAAGGATATCCAAGAATCTGTGGATGTTGCTTTATTTGGAAAAAGAGTCTGCAAATATGACAAAATTAATGATCTTGATAAAAGGAAATTATTCTGGATTATCGATGTGGATCCTAAATACAATCATATATGTCCCTGTAAGAGAGAGGCTGACAAAATTTCACATGGACAGAAGAAAAGACACAAAGAAGAGGAGAAGGAAATGTGACCATGGAGCCAAAAAGAACTAACAGCTTCTAGAAGACAGAATTGGCAAGAAATGAATTCTGCCAGAGCTTCCAAAGGAAGTCTGTCTCTGCTAACACCTTGCATTTGGCCCAGTGAAATCGATATTGTATTTCTGGCCTCCAGGACCATGAGAGAATAATGTTCTGTTGTTTTAAGCCATCAAGTTTGTGGGAATTTGTTACTGCAACCCTAGGAAACTAATGTATATGTCCAAGGGGCATCTTTAAATACATCTAATGTATATGTCCAATGGGCATCTTAGTTTCCTGCTTTAAAGCAGAGCTCTCGGGTTCCTCCCCAGTCCTATTCTCTTCTTAGTTGCCATTTCCATTTCCAAGAAATAAGCTAGAAGTGATCCTTACTATTTCTTTTTTCCTCTCTCTACTCATCCAATTCAATAGCATATCTAGTTGACATTACCTTCAAAATCTAATCTAAACATGTTCCTATCTTCTCTGCTACCTCCAGTCCAAGCCACTATTATCTCTCACCTGGATTACTATGATAGTCTTCTGTAAGAATGCTGTACTTCTAACTCTGCCAACCAAACAGTCCATTCTCCACATATGTACCAAAGTTATCTGTCAAAAATGTAAATCAGAATAAGGTCTCCATTACTTCAAACACCCCAATGAATTTCTTTTGCATTAACCTAAAATCCAAACTACTTATAAGAACTTGTATGACCTGCCCTTGACTGTCTCCTCTAAGTCTTCCCTGTCCTGTACTCTGTTCTGTCCTTCTCCTACACTATGCTTGTTCTAGGTCTCAGCCTTTACACTTGTTCCTGCCTCTCCCTGGAACTCTCTATCACAGTATTTTTCATGAGAAGATAGTAATCTCCTCATTATTCAGACCAAATATCACCTCCTCAGAGAATCAGTCACTCTGTGTGTCTCTTTCTATATCTTTATATTTTTCTAGCTCTATATTTGTCTCTACCACTATCCTGTTTCTCTTTCAACCTATTATCTATCATCTATCATCCATATCTATCTATCATCTATCTCTATTTAGCTATCTATCATCTATCTACATCTATTTATTATCTATCTATCTATCTATCTATCCACCCCTCCATCCATCTACAGGATTGAGGGTGGGAATAAACAGTGTAGGCTTCTTTTTGGTCATCTTGTTCCACACTCCTATCCATCAATCTATCTTTCTATCTATCATATATCTATCAGTCATATCTGGATCTATAGCTATGCCAGCCAATAAACTTTCTGGGATAATAAAAGTGTTTTCTTGTGCTATACAATACGGTGGCAGGAACTATATGTGGTGACTGCACTTGAAATATTTAGTATGACTAAAAAATTGAATTTTTAAAATTTAATTTTAATCCATTTAAGTTTAAATAGCTACATGCTGTCAGGCCTCTGAGCCCAAGCCAAGCCATCGCATCCCCTGTGACTTGCACGTATACATCCAGATGGCCTGAAGTAAATGAAGATCCACAAAAGAAGTAAAAATAGCCTTAACTGATGACATTCCACCATTGTGATTTGTTTCTGCCCCACCCTAACTGATCAATGTACTTTGTAATCTCCCCCACCCTTAAGAAGGTTCTTTGTAATTCTCCCTATCCCTGAGAATGTACTTTGCGAGATCCACCCCCTGCCCCCAAAACATTGCTCCTAACTCCACTGCCTATCCCAAAACCTATAAGAACTAATGATAATCCACCACCCTTTGCTGACTCTCTTTTCGGACTCAGCCCACCTGCACCCAGGTGAAATAAACAGCCATGTTGCTCACACAAAGCCTGTTTGGTGGTCTCTTCACACGGACGCACATGAAATTTGGTGCCATGACTCGGATCGGGGGACCTCCCTTGGGAGATCAATCCCCTGTCCTCCTGCTCTTTGCCCCGTGAGAAAGATCCACCTACAACCTCAGGTCCTTAGACCGACCAGCCCAAGAGACATCTCACCAATTTCAAATCCGGTAAGTGGCCTCTTTTTACTCTCTTCTCCAACCTCCCTCACTATCCCTCAACCTCTTTCTCCTTTCAATCTTGGTGCCACACTTCAATCTCTCCCTTCTCTTAATTTCAATTCCTTTCCTTTTCTGGTAGAGACAAAGGAGACACATTTCATCTGTGGACCCAAAACTCCGGCGCCGGTCACGCCTTCCCTTGGTGTTTAATCATTGCAGACATGCCTCTCTGATTATTCACCCACGTTTCAAAGGTGTCAGACCACGCAGGGATGCCGGCCTTGATCCTTCACCCTTAGCAGCAAGTCCCGCTTTTCTAGGAGGCAAGAACCCCCAATCGCTTATTTCCACACCCTGACATCTTATCTCTGCATCCTGCTCCCTTATTTCCGCGCCCCAACCTCTTATATCTCTGCGCCCCGATCGCTTATTTCCACACCCTGACCTCTTATCTCTGTGCCCCAATCTCTTATTTCTGTGCCTCAATCCCTTCTCTGCTTTTCTGGAAGGCAAGAATCCCCCACCCCTTCTCCCTACTCTTTTCTCTGGGCTTGCCTCCTTCACTATGGGCAAGCTTCCATGTTCCATTCCTCCTCCTTCTCCCTTAGCCTGTGTTCTTAAGAGCTTAAAACCTCTTCAACTCTCACCTGACCTAAAATCTAAGTGTCTTATTTTCTTCTGCAATGCCGCTTGACCCCAATACAAACTCGACAGTAGTTCCAAATAGCCGGAAAACAGCACTTTCAATTTTTCCATCCTACAAGATCTAAATAATCCTTGTCGTAAAATAGGCAAATGGTCTGAGGTGCCTGACATCCAGGCATTCTTTTACACATCAGTCCCTTCCTAGTCTCTGTGCCCAGTGCATCTCATCCCAAATCTTCCTTCTTTCCCTCCCACCTGTCCCCTCAGTCCCAACCCCAAGCGTTGCTGAGTCTTTCTAATCTTCCTTTTCTACAGATCCATCTGACCTCTCCCCTCCTCGCCAGGCTGAGCTAGGTCCCAATTCTTCCTCAGCCTCTGCCTCTCCACCCTATAATCCTTTTATCACCTCCCCTCCTCACACCTGGTCCGGCTTACAGTTTCCCTCCGTGACTAGCCCTCCCCCACCTGCCCAGCAATTTACTCTTAAAAAGATGGCTGGAGCTAAAGGCATAGTCAAGGTTAATGCTCCCTTTTCTTTATCCCAAATCAGATAGCGTTTAGGCTCTTTTTCATCAAATATAAAAATCCAGCCCAGTTCATGGCTCGTTTGGCAGCAACCCTGAGACGCTTTACAGCCCTAGACCCTAAAATGTCAAAAGGCCGTCTTATTCTCAATATACATTTTATTACCCAATCTGCTCCCGACATTAAATAAAACTCCAAAAATTAAATTCCGGTTCTCAAACCCCACAACAGGATTTAATTAACCTCGCCTTCAAGGTGTACAATAATAGAAAGAAGTTGCAATTCCTTGCCTCCATTGTGAGACAAACCCCAGCCACATCTCCAGCACACAAGAACTTCCAAACGCCTGAACCGCAGCGGCCAGGCGTTCCTACAGAACCTCCTCCCCGAGGAGCTTGCTACAAGTGCCAGAAATCTGACCACCAGGCCAAGGAATGCCTGCAGCCCAGGATTCCTCCTAAGCCATGTCCCATCTGTGCAGGACCCCACTGGAAATCAAACTGTTCAACTCACCTCACAGCCACTCCCAGATCCCCTGGAACTCTGGCTCAAGGCTCTCTGACTGACTCCTTCTCCACTTAGCGACTGAAGATTTGATGCTGCCCAATCACCTCGGAAGCCCCGTAGACCATCACGGACGCCGAGCTTTAGGTAACTCTCACAGTGGAGGGTAAGTCCGTCCCCTTCTTAATCAATACGGAGGCTACTCACTCCACATTACCTTATTTTCAAGGGCCTGTTTCCTTTGCCTCCGTAACTGTTGTGGGTATTGACGGCCAGGCTTCTAAACCTCTTAAAACTCCCCAACTCTGGTGCCGACTGAGACAATACTCTTTTAAGCACTCCTTTTAGTTATCCCCACCTGCCCAGTTCCCTTATTAGGCCCAGACACTTTAACTAAATTATCTGCTTCCCTGGCTATTCCTGGATTACAGCTACATCTCATTGCTGCCCTTCTTCCCAATCCAAAGCCTCCTTTGCGTCCTCCTCTTGTATTCCCCCACCTTAACCCACAAGTATAAGATACCTCTACTCCCTCCTTGATGACTAATCATGCACCCCTTACCATCTCACTAAAACCTAATCACCCTTACCCGACTCAATGCCAATATCCCTTCCCACAGCATGCTTTGAAAGGATTAAAGCTTGCTATCACTGGCCTGCTACAGCATGGCCTTTTAAAGCCTATAAACTCTCCTTACAATTCCCCCATTTTACCTGTCTTAAAACCAGACGAGCCTTACAAGTTAGTTCAGGATCTATGCCTTATCAACCAAATTGTTTTGCCTATCCACCCCATGGTGCCAAACCCATATACTCTCCTATCCTCAATACCTCCCTCCACAATCCATTATTCTGTTCTGGATCTCAAACATGCTTTCTTTACTATTCCTTTGCACCCTTCATCCCAGCCTCTCTTTGCTTTCACTTAGACTGACCCTGACACCCATTAGGCTCAGCAAATTACCTGGGCTGTACTGCCGCAAGGCTTCACAGATAGCCCCCATTACTTCAGTCAAGCTCAAATTTCACGCTCATCTGTTACCTATCTTGGCATAATTCTCATAAAAACACACGTGCTCTCCCTGCTGACCATGTCCGATTAATCTTCCAAACCTCAATCCCTTACAAAACAACATCTTTCCTTCCTAGGCATGGTTAGTGCGGTCAGAATTCTTACACAAGAGCCAGGACCGCACCCTGTAGCGTTTCTGTCCAAATAACTTGACCTTACTGTTTTAGCCTAGCCCTCATGTCTGCATGCAGCAGCTGCCACTGCTTTAATACTTTTAGAGGCTCTCAAAATCACAAACTATGCTCAACTCACTCTCTACATTTCTCATAATTTCCAAAATCTATTTTCTTCCTCATACCTGACGCATATACTTTCTGCTCCCCGGCTCCTTCAGCTGTACTCACTCTTTGTTAAGTCCCACAATTACCATTGTTCCTGGCCCGGACTTCAATCTGGCCTCCCACATTATTCCTGATACCACACCTGACCCCCATGACTGTATCTCTCTGATCCACCTGACATTCACCCCATTTCCCCATATTTCCTTCTTTCCTGTTCCTCACCCTGATCACGCTTGATTTATTGATGGCAGTTCCACCAGGCCTAATCGCCACACACCAGCAAAGGCAGACTATGCTATAGTACAAGCCACTAGCCCACCTCTTAGAACCTCTCATTTCCTTTCCATCGTGGAAATCTATCCTCATAGAAATAACTTCTCAGTGTTCCATCTGCTATTCTACTACTCCTCAGGGATTATTCAGGCCCCCTCCCTTCCCTACACATCAAGCTTGAAGATTTGCCCCCACCCAGGACTGGCAAATTAGCTTTACTCAACACACCCCTAGTCAGATAACTAAAATACCTCTTAGTCTAGGCAGACACTTTCACTGGATAGGTACAGGCCTTTCCTACAGGGTCTGAGAAGGCCACCGCAGTCATTTCTTCCCTTCTGTCAGACATAATTCCTCAGTTTAGCCTTCCCACCTCTGTACAGTCTGATAACAGACCAGCAGCGAAACCTTTATATCCCTTACAGTCCTTCGTCTTCAGGAAAAGTAGAACGGACTAGAGGTCTTTTAAAAACACACCTCACCAAGCTCAGCCACCATCTTAAAAAGGACTGGACAATACTTTTACCACTTTCACTTCTCAGAAGTCAGGCCTGTCCTCGGAATGCTACAAGGTACAGCCCATTTGAGCTCCTTTTTATTAGGCCCCAGTCTCATTCCAGACACCAGACCAACTTAGACTGTGCCCCAAAAAAACTTGTCATCCCTACTATCTTCTGTCTAGTCATACTCCTATTCTCCATTCTCAACTACTCATACATGCCCTGCTCTTGTTTACACTGCCAGTTTACACTGTTTCTCCAAGCCATCACAGCTGATATCTCCTGGTGCTATCCCGAAACTGCCACTCTTAACTCTTGAAGTAAATAAATAATCTTTGCTGGCAGGACTATGCTGAATCTCCTTAGGCACTCTCTATCAGATGTCCTAAGTCCTCCCAATTCTTAGACCTTTTATACCTGTTTTTCTCCTTCTCTTATTCCATTTAGTTTTTCAATTCATACAAAACCATATCCAGGCCATCACCAATAATTCTACATGACAAATGTTTCTTCTAACAACCCCACAATATCACCCCTTACCACAAAATCTTCCTTCAGCTTAATCTCTCCCACTCTAGGTTCCCACGCCACCCCTAATCCCACTTGAAGCAGCCCTGAGAAACATCACCCATTCTCTCTCCATACCACCCCCCAAAAATTTTCGCCACTCCAAGATTTCAACACTATTTTGTTTTATTTTTCTTGTTAATATAGGAAGGCAGGAATGTCAGGCCTCTGAGCCCAAGCCAAGCCATGGCATCCCCTGTGACCTGCGCATACACATCCAGATGGCCTGAAGTAAATGAAGATCCACAAAAGAAGTAAAAATAGCCTTAACTGATGACATTCCACCATTGTGATTTGTTTCTGCCCCACCCTAACTGATCAATGTACTTTGTAATCTCCCCCACCCTTAAGAAGGTTCTTTGTAATTCTCCCTATCCCTGAGAATGTACTTTGCGAGATCCACCCCCTGCCCCCAAAACATTGCTCCTAACTCCACTGCCTATCCCAAAACCTATAAGAACTAATGATAATCCACCACCCTTTTCTGACTTTCTCTTCAGACTCAGCCCACCTGCACCCAAGTGAAATAAACAGCCATGTTGCTCACACAAAGCCTGTTTGGTAGTCTCTTCACAGGGACGCGCGTGAAACATGTGGCTAGTGGCTACCTTACTGGTCACTACAGATCTAAAGCAAACCCCAATCCAGTCCTTTCCCGAAGCAGTAATTATGTATCTTATTGCCTTGTTTCATTTTATCCATAGTATTCCTTAGTATCTGAAATGATCTCATTTTTTCATTTGTTTACATGTTTATTTTCAATTGTCTTCTTTCTATGAAGTAAGAGCTATGAGAGCAGGGAGCTCATCTGTTCTAGTCTCCACAGTTTGTCCAGGGCTTAATTTTGTAGCCCTGAAGCCATGTCAGGAAGTTCTAGCAACTTTGATGTAAATGCCTGACTTTGCCATCATTTAACATGTGATCAGAGATATTAATACTAGCTAACATTTAATGAATACTTTTACATCAGATTTTGAGTTAAGCAATTAACTTAAATTGCTACTTGACTATACAATAATCCTATGAGATGCTATTGTAATCTTCACTTTATAAATGAGGAAATTAAAGCTTAAAGAGACTCAGTAATTTAGAATTCAAGCCTAGGTCTATTTGAAACTTAAATTCTTACTTATTGCCGCTCGGCAATATTGCTTCTGTTTCTCCAGGAAAAATCTAAAAATTGAGAAAGTTTAGTTTAGAGGATGTTTTACTTTTCTTTAGCATTAATATTTCTGTAACTCTATGACTTGGAAAATAATATTTTTTTACAGGCTCAACAAACTATAGCCATAGGCCAAGTCCAGCTTGCTTCTTGTTTTTGTAAATAAAGTTTTATTAGAACACACGTATGCTCATTTGTTTCTATATTGTCTATGACTGTGTCTATGCTACACAGGCTGAATAGTTGTGATAGAGAATTTATGGATTGCAAAACTTGAAATAATTATCATCTGGCCCTTTACAGAAAAAGTTTGCTGACCATTGTTATACGTGTTTAAAATAGTTGTTGTTATACATTTAAAAAATAGTTGATTCTCTATGTCTTAAGTCTTGGTTAGTAATCAAACCCAAATTATAAAATTATACTATGGCTGGGCACGGTGGCTCATGCCTGTAATCCCAGCACTTTGGGAGGCTGAGGCGGGTGGATCACCTGAGGTCGGGAGTTCGAGACCAGCCTGACCAACGTGGAGAAACCCCATCTCTACTGAAAATACAAAATTAGCTGGGCATGGTGGCGCATGTCATCTTATGGCAAGTTTCCATATAGTAATTAATTTTTTGTTGTTATTAATTGTCCTATGTATCTTCTATAATTTTTTAAGTAATATATATTGCTTTTTCAAATAATTTGCAAAGCAACACATACTTAATTTTGATTTTTAAGCAACATTAGTATTGTTTTAAATTCATTGCCATTCTACCATTTAGAGACAATTATTATTTTATGTTGATACACTTTCTTTCAGACCTTTTATTTTTACATTTAACATTATACTGCTTCTGTGTGTGTGTGTTTTCATGGAACAATTTCGAGTCATTCTCTGGAGGAAAGTGGTGACTTCTTGTATAGATAATTTAATCCCTATTTTTGAGGGGTTTAACAAACCGTGACACACTTCACCTAAAACACAGGCAGTCAGTATGATCTCATCATTGTTTTGTCTCCTTCTAGAGATTCACATCAAAAATATATGAGAGAACAATAGGTAATAGTATCTGGAGTGCCTGCGAGTTCAAGTGAAAATAGACACTTTGGTGTTTCTGTATTGTGTTTGATCCTGAAATCACAATGACCATACTGTTGCACTTATTATTGATGGAATGAAAAGCATGCAAAATAAAATGCTGCATTTCATATTTGGCAGTAACTTTTGTGAGAGGAAGCTATCCTCTAAGAATTTGTATCATGTATGAGTTTTCTACCAGAGAAATTTTAGTCTGCCATTTATTTCAGAGATGTTTGAACCTAGTGTTAAAAGTAAAGGATGTGGGACAGGTTCAAATTCTCCCTCTGCTAGTCACTAGCGGTGTGACCTCAGGCACTTTCTAACCAGTGTGTGCCTCAGTTTCTTCATCTATTAAATGGCATAATTATCAAACTAAGTTCCTAGGGTTATTGTGAAGACTCAGTGATTTAAAATATATAGAACAGTACCTGAAGCAGCAAATAAGCTTAGCTTAGCTATTCATTACTAAAATGAGATCACAGTTTTGGAGGGAGATAAAAAAATAATTTTACTTTTCTTCCTGGTTTCCATTGAAACGGAGCTTTTTATTTTATTTTATTTTATTTTATTGACGAAAGGACTCATCTAATCTACGGTAGCACTGGTTCATATGATATATGTAATGCATCCAATTTGAAGTAAGCTTTCAAATTCCAACACTATGCAATTGGGAGGAGCCTTGGATGATATTTATACTAAGGATTTTAATTAAATTGGAGCTTCTTTTTCATCCTTGCAGAATCTTCAGAAAAATATCTCCTTTTAGCAATCTAAGCACCTCTCTCTCCTTTCTCCCTATGGCTAATTTTCATTTTAATTGTGTCCTATAGGACACAGCTAGAGAGACAGCATGGCCCAGGGCCACATTTCTGCCTTACTGACAAAGTGAGCAATGAAGCTTGAACCAGCTACTGAATCTTTCTGAGTATCAGTTTGCTCAGCTCTGAAATGAATATACTAATAATTATTCTTTCTAGCTCACAGAGATATTGTGACGATCAAATGAAATATGATGAAAGGTATAAATACAGTATTGTACCAATATATATTTATAGCAATATTGTCACAATCCCAACTTTTTTTCCACCCACATACATTAACAATTCTAGAAGGGCTACTGGTTTGTCAATATAGTCCCATGGGGCTGCAGTGACCAGTGGACAGCAGGTTGTTGAGCATGGTACAGTTGCCCATGAACAGCTCTTCCAAATGACTAATGCCAAGCTGTCATTCACTGAGGCAACATGGCTCAACAGAGCAGCAAGAATGCAGCTCCCTCGTGTGAATAATGGAAAAACATATATGGAGAGAACGGGTGTTTTTCTAGGGCTGCGAGGAACAACATCTGGAAAAATTGAGGCAAATGGGCTTTTCCCATTTGGCTTAAATTAATATTGTGATAATCCAGAACTGAATTCCGTTAACTATTTAAACACCTCTTTGGTGAGAGATGGTGGCAGAAAGGGCACAGAATGTAGTACTTTCCAGAAAATTGGCCTCCTTATTGTTATCCTCCATGCCTGTGCCCAAGCAATGGGCTTTGCCAGCAAAGTAAGCCAGCTTGACTCAATCAGTAAGGCTATTAGATGGCACAGGCTTAGGAGGCTGAAATTTGATTTCTCTTGCTCAGGATATAATTTCTCCCTGTCAAGTTATAGTTTCATGTGGGTTTTGCAAACTGCTATTAGAATCTGGGATCCTTCTAAAATAGTTAAATGTTCTATTTATTTTATTCATTTATTGGCTATGTACATATTGCCCGCACACTGGATCAGACCCTGAGACAGGTACTGAAAACACACAGCAACTTTCATGAGTTTACACTACGGGTTCCATAGTATTTTTATCCTGCCTATTCCCAAAAGGATTTTGAGTAGTATGTATGATTAACGCCAAAGTAAAAAGAAAGAAAGAGAAACAAAGAGAGAAAGAGAAGAATTAAAAATAAAAATGACAAACCATACAATAAAAACACATGTATAGTTGTTTACCTGCCCCCTCCAATGAGCTAATACAATCACTATTCTTTGGAAAGTGATATGACTTGCTTTATCTTGGCTCACTAAATAAAAAGAGGTTTACTTATGTTTACATAGTTAAACATTCCAATAAACTCTTCCTAAACACTGCCTTACAAATATTTCTGGAAAGGCAAGTGTTTCTCTGAAACTAAACGTAGGGGAGTCGTTGTAATCCTTGTTTTATTGCAGAAACATTGTTCAAATAGGCAAATGCGGTATTGAACTTTTTAAAAGGCAAGGAGTATATAAGACTCTAACCCAGTCAAGGGGTTTTTGTTTGTTTTTTGTAGAGGCCTGAAATAATTGTGGCTCAGCTGTTTTTAGGGTCACCTTCTTTCATACAAGGATAAACTTAGACAAACTCATAAATAGATGCTGTATCCTTTGGACAGATTATCTTAAGAAATAATATTCACTGAGCAAATACATATAGTATTCTTGTAACTTAATCAAATCCTTTAATGGTCTCAGCATGCAGTATGTTTAAAAATCCTAAATGAGTGCTTTTGGATTCATAGGCTGAGTATGAATTGATGAGTGCTCCAAAAAAAAAAAAAATCAAATATGGGGAAAAAATTAACAGGCACATTAGAATTTGAAGGCAATAAAACTCTCTCATTTAAAAGATAGCATAAAATAAAATTTATATCTACTCTGACGATGTCACTGCTCTAGACATTAATCAAATAAATAGTTTGACAAGTCCTGGAAGTCACCAATTAGGATGAATACTAAATTATTTAGGTGGCAAGACATCTTTTCATGGGTACTTTCATACTTTCATGATGTCAGAAAATTGATCATATATTTTAAAGCAACTACACAAACTACACTTAGTGAATGTCGACTGATGAAATACCCAGAATTCATGATCTATAGACTGTATCATTAATAAGGGTCAGTAATATTTAGTGTAGATTCACTAAGTGACAGAGATATTGCTAAGTGATCTACACAGATAATCTACTCTCTGTTGTTGTAGAAAATGTTGTCTCTTCCCATTCCAGGATCTTGTGTTCCAGAGATACGATTTTTCACCACTGTGCTTATAGGATGAATAAATAATAAATAATATATGATTAATAATAAAAGAATGTAGTCTTTCATTCCCAAAATATTAATTGAGTATTTACTATTATGTCAGGTACTGCACTAGATGCTAAGCATTAAAGAGCCTCTGCTGTCATGCAATATAAACTTAAACATTTTCATCTAGAATATTCAGCACACCCACCCTTAACATCAGCAGGGCCTGGGGCAGGAGTACAAATGGAAGTCTACAGGCTGTTGTCTGAATTTTTAAATGTTATAGGCCAAGCTCACAATCTGTTAAGTAAAACATGTTCTATTCTCCTAGTTTGACAAATATACTTTCATAATGCCCCAGGACAGAATCTTATTTAGAATTATTGAAATCCTGTGCTGGAACAGAGAGGTGAGGAAAAAGCCTGTCCCAGCACCCAGCCCCTAGCTGGGGTAGGCTTTTCTTCTCACCCTTGGCTTTGTGTCACATCAAGAAGTGCCTGACATGCTTGCAAGCCCTGACTCTGCCATCATGCCTGCATACAGCCCCTCCTTTGGTTATCTCCTAGGCACAAAGGCGATCCCGTGAGTGGGTTCCCATACTCAGAGGAATAGACCCTGGAAGAGACTAATGGACTCACAGTTCCACACGGCTGAGGAGGCCTCACAATCATGGTGAAAGGCAAAGGAGGAGCAAAGGCACATCTTACATGTTGGTAGGCAAGAGAGCCTTTGCCTTTGCACGGGAACTGCCCTTTATAAAACCATCAGATCTCGTGAGACTTATTCACTATCATGAGAATAGAATGGGAAAAACCACCCCCATGATTTAACTACCTCCCATGTCCCTCCTGTGACACATGGGGATTATGGGAGCTACAGTTCAAGATGAGATCTGAATGGGGACACAGCCAAACCATATCACCATCCCAGTAATTTCCTTAGCATACTGTGTGGGCTACCTACCTGTAGCTCACCCCTTAGCTTTACCCATAATGACCTCTTGCAAGAACACCAAAAAACACTGGAACTTTCTGGAGTGTGCAAAAGGACTCCATTGACCATCCATCTTTCACTCTACTAACTCCTGCTCAAATGCTAGGCTTCCATTCTGCACAATCCAGCCCCAAAAGCCTAATAAGAAAAGGACCACCATTCAAACACCAGGAGAGTTACACCTTTGTTTCCCTCAGTGCCAACATTTCCTCTCCATGTGTTACTGTCTCCTCCTTTTATTTATAAATGTTCCCAATATTAATTTATAAATATTCACTTATAAATATTCTCAATACTAAAAGACATGTGTTCTTGGCCAGGTGCGGTGGCTCACGCCTGTAATCCCAGCGGCCAGAGCAGGCGGATCACGAGGTCAGGAGATGGAGACCATCCTGGCTAACACGGTGAAACCCCGTCTCTACTAAAAATACAAAAAAATTAGCCGGGAGTGGTGGCAGGCACCTGTAGTCCCAGCTACTCAGGAGGCTGAGGCAGGAGAATGGCGTGAACCCGGGAGGCTGAGCTTGCAGTGAGCCGAGATCGGCCACTGCACTCCAACCTGGGCGACAGAGCAAGACTCCATCTCAAAAAGATAAATAAATAAAATAAAAGACGTGTTCTTATATTTTCTAAGATAACTTCCTAATATTCTAAAAGAAGGTATCTCTTAGCTACTGTTCAAGAGACTGATACTTAAGACATTCTCAATCAAATTTTAGTCCTTAAAATATTTTGGAGAATAGAGTCTCTCAAAGCCAAATGTGGTTGTTCTGCCATTCCTCTGCACACATGTTCATTTTTTTTTGTATCATAACAAATCTTGCAAACTAAGTTGGAATGATATCACTCCCTGAACATAGTTTGATCATCATTAATAATTTTTATTTGGTGATTTTCTGTGAGAATATAAAATGGAATAATATATATACTATATAATAGAAAAATATGTATGGAAACTTGCGTTATATCTGTTAAATAATCAGCACTATTAAAGGATTACTATTACTATTTTTAATATTATTTTAATTCTTCTGTAAGAAGTAACAGGAAGCTCTAGTCAGATAAAAAACTTCAGGTCAATAAACCACAGACTTTCCAGCTTTAGCAGTAAATATTCTCTTGAACTCATTTTATAATTGATGCCAATATCAGAAATAATTTTATTCTTATATTATTCTTAGGCTGCTTAATTCTATTCTATTCAGCATCTAGCTTTTGTTCTCATGATGCTCCATAAATTAATCCTTTTGGATCGTGAATTAGCAAGCCTCCAAAATAAAGTGACAGGTTAATTAAATTATGCAAGGAAAATGGTTTTCCTTTTTTGTTGTTGTTGTTTTATTTTGTTTTGTTTTGTTTTTGAGACAGAGTTTTGCTCTTGTTGTCCAGGCTGCAGTACGATGACGTGATCTCGATTTGCTGCAACCTCCGCCTCCCGGGTTCAAGCCATTCTCCTGCCTCAGCCTCCTGAGTAGCTGGGATTACAGGCACCCACCACTATGCCCAGCTAATGTTTTGTATTTTTAGTAGAGACGGGGTTTCACCATGTTGGCCAGGCTGGTCTTGAACCCCTAACCTCAGGTGATCCGTCTACCTCGGCCTCCCAAATTGCTGGAATTACAGGCATGAGCCACTGCACCCAGCCTGGAAAATGGTTTTCAATTCCCAACAGAGAGGAGAAGGACATTGAAAATTTATGATTACATCAAGTCTACTAGGTGTTCTTCTCTGCATTTTCTATCATTGCCTCATAACAATTCTAGGTCTAATGACAGAGCAATCACTCTAAACTTTTAATGAGGTGAATATCATCAAATTTGGCCTGGTAAATTCACATAAACTCCATCAATAAGAATTTTACTAGCAAAACCTTCCCAATGAAAATGCTAAGGTCAGGGAATATTTTCATAGGAGTTTATATCATTAGAGGTGTCATTTTCTTAATTTGCACCACACATCTTATGGGCAATCTTGGCAGGTGAGTAATTACATATTCACACACACTTGAGACACTTTGGGAATAAACTATATTTTTAAATAGCGATTTCTTACCATTTTCCTCTATTAATTTGATTGTTGCTAAGAATATTATTGCCTCTGTGAGAAGAACTAGATATAATAAATAAATCATGCATCCCTCGTAGATTTTAGCATGCAATTTAGATTCCTGAGAGCATTATTTGAAAACCAAAACAAAAATCAGGAAGCAAGAATGCAATTGTTCAAATACAGTAATCATGAAAATAACCACTGGTTCATGAGTCTCAGCCCCTAAGGAAACCTTTTCATTCCTAATGAGAATCCATGTGCCTCAGGTAGATTTAATGCACTTTGCCTTTTTCTTTCTCTTTTCATTTTTCATCAGCAAAGGATTTATATTTATAGATAATTAGGTGATGTCAGCCATAGGCAACTTTGTGAAATTTTCTTTTCTGAGATATTTCCAAAACGTTTCCTGTCCATGACACTTTCTCTTCCCTAAGAAAGTCTATCTCTTTGTTTCTCCTTGCCCCAAGCATCCACACACTAGCCCAGTGCCTTTTGTTATTGTGGAAAGCAGTTAATCTTCCAGGCATATTTGCAGACTCTGAAAAGACCTTGGGCAGGAAATTTCTTACATGACGGAAAGCATTAATAAATGTAGAAGGGCAGCCCTCCTGGATAAGCAAGCAGGAGGACATTTCTGGGGAAATAATGGCTATCAGGATGCTGGCTGAAGAAGTTACAGGGGAGGCACAGCCAGGGCTTGATGATGAAATCTGAAGCACCAGCCTGGGTCTGCTTTTACCTTAATGGACTCATTGATTCACACAACTCCTGCATGCTAAAGCAAGGCTTGTGGTACAGGGAAATTACAAACTGTTCCCTTGTATGCATATTATCATTTAAAACAAAATTATTTTAAAAAACATATTTCTTATTACTTGAATACTGTGAAATGCTTAATCATTAGCTGAATTTAGGGATTTGGTGATTTTTCCCCCTCTACCCAGAGGCTGTTGGTCTTGATAGAATAAAAGGAATGATGATTGGAAATTTAATTATGGTTCCAGTTTAAAGTTAATGTCATAGGAGGTTGTGGTACTGAAGCAAAGAACACAATCTAAGCTCATTGTGACCTGATCCTTGTTCATTTCTAACCCTATTTCTTGCCGTACTCACGTACAAATCATTTTCCAGCCACACTAAATCCCTTATAGTTTTATAATACATGATGCTTTCTCTTACCTTTGCACACAGTTTCCACTGATTCCCACAGTATTCTTCACTTGAAGATCTGATCTTTGTAGCAAAGCTTAAGTATAATGGACTTTGGAGTGATTTCCCTGATCTTACTCTTATGAGTGTTAAGTATGTATATGTATGAGTGTATACAGTTCACTTATATATGAAAAATCTTTACAGATACTTTTAGTTTGTATTTCTGTCAAGAAGTCAAATAAATTCTCTTTATATGGGAAATTATTTTACCTAACTGCTGCTAATTTTTAAAATTTCTGAAATAAAGTTTTCATAACTATTCAAATAGTTCAGATTAGTCTACTAGGCTGTCAGACACAAGTTGACATTTGCATCCCTATGCACATGAAAATAATCAATTAACAGATTAATTTTGAGTGATTCTAATCATCCTACTTTGGATAAGGTCCAAATAGTCACTCATGACCCATGGAATGCAACATGTACAGAACATTCACTTATTAGTCTAACTAGGGAGAAGAGTCATCTCAATTATGAAAGTCAAACTTATCTCATATTTCAAATAAAGTGTTTTTTTTTACCTTAGGGCATATAAATTAATTTAAATTATGCTCACTAGAGATTGAATGCCCAATACCCCATTTTTTAAATGTGTGAGAGTAATTAGCTGGTGCATCAAATATTTGTATGTATATTGATGGACATGTCTGAATCACTGACAGTATTTATAAAGTTTACTTTCAATCTTGTGACAGATCAGATTACTTTCCATTTTATGCACCTATCTTATGCTTAGCCAGCCACATGCAATGTTGCTCCTGTTTTTCCATCTGGAGTTTATTTTCCCCATCCCATAGAATTCCTTGCCATCCAGCTTGAACTCTCCATAGCCCTATGTCAATGTTTTAGTTGTGTAGCATTCAAACAACTTTCCTATTTGGAAAGAATCCCTCTTGATATAAATCTTGATGAGAAACAATGTCCTGCTTTCCGTTAGGACATCAACAAAGTCAGTCAATGGTTTGATTCTGTATCCAGAAACAGCTGGCCCTAGCAAAATGAGAGAAAGAATGATTGCCATTTTTATTATGATGCCAGTTTGGAGACAATGTTATGAGAGATGGTGGTGCAGAACTGCTGGATGTGTTAGATGCTCTGAACCAGCAAAGTATGGAGTAGTTAGTTTCATGTCAGAATAAATGTGTTCAGAAAACAATTATCCACTCACAAAATATTTGCTTCCTATTCTTGCAACTTTGGATTTCTGGAGTTTTGGAGTGTTAATATTCAAGGAAAAATTGTTTCTCCCAGGGGATACAACAATTATTCCTTATATTTGGAATGAAGTGGTTTTGCAGATGGGTTTCCCCAGGAAGCAGAATATGAGATGGGGTTTAGCATACAGGTTTATCAGGGAGTGTTCTGGAAAGCCACACCTGTGGAAGGGAAGGAACAGGAAGCAAGACCTGGCAGAGGGGAAAGTCACACTGTGATGTAGCTACAAAAGAAGCCTCAGCTGGCCCTACAGGTGGCTAAGTTCTGTTGATCCTTTAACATTGCCCTAAATTGGGTAAGAAGAGGGTCAGTCCTTTACACCTGTGAGGCAATCAGTTATTGGATGTGGACAACCCTGAAAGGGGTGTGAAGTCCTGTGAGATGGCTCTCTTTAATGGAGGCAATCCCCAAAGCAGCTAGATTTTTGGGTCTTTTATTCCAGAAGGGAGATTGGGACAGTGCATCAAAGTGTCCAACACAGATGGCTGACAGTCATTACGAAGCTCATGCTATGGAATAAAAAATAATGAATGATAAAATTTTAATCTTAAATAAAATAAGAATTAAACTTAACTATTAGGTGGCCAAAGATGACTGTTTCACCAAGGCGAATGGAGGGAGGATTTATGGAACTGAGAAATCCTGTGGGGTACCAGTCCTACTGTGTTAGTGGAAAAAGCTAACAGAAGACTACTAGTTACACAAAAATGGACCAACAAAGACCAAGATCCTTCCAGAATAAAACTTGGAATCACTCAGCGGGCTTCTTAAAATTCAGACGGCTAAGCCCTATGTGCAAAGGTTGCAATGCATTAGCGATGGGTTGTGGTTGGAGAATTTCCATTTCTAACCATTTCCCAGATGATGATAATGCTGTTGGCCTAGGGAGACCTGGTGGCATAGAGTGGCTCTGTATTAGAGACTACTGAAGTGAGGTTGGGACAGGTCTAGAGATGGAAGGGATTCTAGTCCTGGAGTTGGGTAGCTGCAATTTTTGACAATACAAATAATAGTTACATTAGACAAGAGCTTTTTATTTTAAAGTATTAGTATGGGGATAAAGGTGTAAATGCAGCCAGGGAGCCAACCATAGTAACATATTTTGGAATATTTGACATTTTTGCTACCCAAACTTCAATCCTCTTTCCTGTTTCAAGGGAACTCCCTTGTGCGAGTCTTAGTAGAATAGGGAGTATCATTTCTCACTGTGGAAACCAGCCAGGCTTGCCCTCTCCCTCCCCCTTGAAACCTGGAAAATGAACTGTCTTTTAGCTTCGTTGATTGGATATACCTGCCTGAGACTTTGAAGCTTGTGGGAGTGATCCAAAGTGCACAGGACGGTCAGAATTTGTTTGATTGATGTGAGACAGTCTATGAGTGACTCTACCAGGCTGTGGTTCATTCGTTCGTGGAGGCAGTGTCCCCAGAAGCAATTGTAGCTTAGAGAAATGATGACCTGGTGGCATCTTGGTCAGATTTTTGCTGCTGCATAGTCTTAGGAACCATCTTGTTTCCTGTCTGTTTTCCCAGACTTGCCATCCATTTTTTCCACCACTTCTGACAGCCCCTCTGTGTTCCCTCAATAATTCCCCATTTCAGTTAAGCAAGCTTGAGTTGGACTCCGGAGTTTGCAACCAAGAGACTTAACCAACACACTCTCCTTTGTCCAGAGAGTTGTTAACATAGAGCTAGCCAGTCATGCTTCCAATTCTCATAGAGATTAATTCCAGCTGGATTAATGTTGAAGAGTTATTTCTGAATGAGTTTATAGAACCGTATTAAATGCCTTTCATTTTGTTGTATTTTGTTTCTCCTCCTAGTTCGTGAGCTCTTTGCACATCAAAACTGTCATTTCATCTTTTATTCTCTACAATCAACTAGCAAAACATTTGAATATGCATGATTTTGGAAGAAGGAGGGGTATCTGCTTGCCTCTGCATAAATGTTACCTCCTTAGAGAGTCGTTTCCTCACCACCTCTAGCCAGCCCAACGCTAGTCAACTGTCTTTCATTATCCAGGTGTTTCTTTGAAACTTTTATCTCTATTAAATTGTATTGTTTATATATTTGTTAATGTATTTATCTCTATCCTCTCTTAAATGTGTGCTCAATGAGAGCAGCAATCTTCACTGTAGATCATTCAGCCTGGACAAAATATTTAAACAGCTCCCTGGTTTCAACAAAATTCTATCCACACAAAGTATTTTGAGTTTGGCTACAGTGACCAAACAGGGAGAGTCATAGGAAATAATCACATTTTTTCAAAGCACAGTCATTTACCTTGTCAATGGCTAAACTCTCTCCCTCTTTTTTTCTCCCTTTCCTCCTTTTTTCTTCCCAAGGAGGGTAACAAAGTCTTCTCTTTGCCTAATGCATAATATTTAGAAATCATCCTTTAAAGCCTGAGCAGACTGCAGGATCCCATTCTTTACCTTTATTTGTCTATCAAAGTGTTTCTTTCAAAATTGCTCTTCCTAGAAAAAAAAGGAAAAATTCTGTCTTTACCTAGACTACTTTTGTCACAAATTCAAAATTAGTGGAGTCAAAGTGTATATATTCATACCAAAGCCTGTGAGTGAACACTGAGGGAAAGATATTAGGTTGGTGCAAAACGATTGTAGTTTTGCCATTATTCTGAATGGCAAAAACAGCAATTACTCTTGCACCAACCTAAATATTTCTAAGTTCTTAGCGACTCTCCATATAGACATTTCACTGAGTACTTGAATCTGATTCTGGCTGCATCACTGACCAGTAAACAAATCACCAGGAGTTTTTGACTTGTATTTTCTTGCTTATGAAACTAGAGTGTATCAATGGTTCTTGCATCAAAATTGGCAAATACATAGATAGAAGGTGACAGACGGCTTTTATCCTTAATAAAAGGTGACTCATAGTTTAAAACTTTATTAGGTTAACTGCTTGCAAATGAAAGAACTCGTCATTGGATGTAAGCTTAGCTACTTGTGTTCAGATATGCCTACCTTTGATGGAAAACTGATTATCATCAACAAACCTGACAGAGATGATAATAGGAGGATTAGCACAGAGCTTGAGAAAAACAGCACAAATCCTAAAAGACTGCATTTCAACTGGGCTGATAAACTGCCATCTCACAGAGCACACAAGTGCTGCCTTCCTTCAGGCAAAGATAATCTGGGCCTGTGAGCTTGGTGTTAATTTAGCAAGCAGAGGGAGAAAAAAAAATGAAGAAAGAGCTGTAGTTGAGTGGACTTTTAAAGTCTTTCCAGAGTAAAGCAATGCCAATATCTGCAAAAATAGAGTTTTTAAAAAGATATTTTTAAAAGACTGTCATGGAAAGCATGACATCTGGCATCACCCTGCCTGGATTGGTCTTCCAAACCCAGCCTGGTGTCTGAGATATAATCTCTACTCCCTCTTTCACTGTTTATTTCAGTCAAACATAAACTCCTCCCAGTAAACTTTGTTTACTTGCACCATTTCTAATAAATTCCACCCTCTCACCCCTCTGGTCTTTTTTCTTAATAAATCCCCTCCTCCACCTCCATGCCACCTCAACCACCACACCCACACATTCACCTGAAAAAGCACACACAGAAAAAATAAAACCTGTTTTATAGGCTATTGACTGTGTGATGCCTATCTGAGGAGAAGCAGGATGGCTGTGAAAAACAGGCAGTTGCACATCTATGTTTTACAGAGCACGGCTGCGCTAAGCCTCATGGTGAGTCTCTCACTTTACCTTCTTCTGCTGGAAGTTATCTCTTCCTAATTAATTGGATTAGCCACCTTCCCCTGACTTGTTTTAATTTGTCTGTTTTAAACATCTCTGTGATAAGTGTGGCTGTTCTAATGATGCTACTATTCTAGTGGCTGGTCACTTTCTTACAGAGATGAAATGCTAGGGAGAGGAAGAAGAACGTGCTCATTTGACTGTGAATCCAGCATTGCCCCTGAGGGATGTCAGTGTGCTTCTGCGTGACAGAACAAATGCAAATCCAATCAAAATAGCTATGCTTTTTATGAACAGGAAAAGTTTGAGGCAGAAATAGACACATTCAAGGAAGAGGGAGCAGTTACATAAAACCTAAACCAGCTTCAGAATGTAACCACTCAAGAGGTGTAGCTATTTTTGGTTCTTTAACAGGTTTAAGCACGCTAACAAGTTCCACCATAAACAGGCACTAAAATGGATACCCCCCAGTTATAATGACATAATGTGCAGAAATAATTCACCAAGGCTCAGAAGTAAGCATGACAGAGAAGTGACCTTGCACAGCACCATTCAGAGGTCACAGATAAGGAGCTGGCGCTGTCTGGCTGGAGCGGGAAGAGGGATGAAGATGTGGAGGGACCTGCAAGGTAGAACTATGGGAATCAGGCAGCCAACGTACTGCCACTAACTGGTAAAACCAAAAAATTAAATTAGAAAAAGCTTGAAGTTCCTATTTCGTGACCCAGTCCCTAGATGGTGAGCAGTAATAATTATGTCTCTAATGCACCACAACTATCTTAGGTCACATGCTGCTGTTTTGTGAAAACTTTCCTTCTATTTCCCTCTAGACTCTCTTTGATGTCTACGTTTCCTGTATTTCACCTGCACAGAAATGTGAGCAATGATAAGAAGGGCCTTTGACTCTATTTTCTCGAAGCACCTGTTCACAATCTATTTTGTTTGTTGACTCTAATAAACAAATACATCCCTACCCCAATCTAGATACACAAGATTTTGGATAAACAAGAAAAAATTCTGCCAACAGGCTATACAAAGAACTGTGAAGAGTCTGAGATTGTACTCAGTTTATAAGCTAAGAAATTAG
The DNA here is from genome assembly GCF_009828535.3 of Hylobates moloch. Lineage (NCBI taxonomy): Eukaryota > Metazoa > Chordata > Mammalia > Primates > Hylobatidae > Hylobates > Hylobates moloch. The sequence goes on along the minus strand of NW_026652301.1, from coordinate 3,867,839 downwards.
TCTGCTACCGTTTCATGAATGCTGGCAGAAGTGAGACTCCTGGGTCAGAGACAAAGAACATTACTATTCATGGCAGAAGCATCAACATATTTGCATCAGTTCCCCTTGCCTTCAGACCCCATGGGGGCAATGTGGACAGGCCCAGATGACACCAGCATATTCAATGGGTTGTAATATAGGAGAAGAACCCTGAGCTGAAGGAATTCAAATCTTATGATGGATAGTCTCCAGATGGAGACATTACCTTTGTTATAGAGGATAGCAAGCATGCCTGCCCTTTCCTCTGCAGAGAGACATCTCTATCTTTCAAGGCTATTTGCTGTACAGGCTTCCTTGAAAAGATTCTCCAGAGTAAAAGACACTCTGTACCTCTGCTAGCAAGATGTGCAGGACAACGTTACCCCACGGAGAATTTACTCCCAACAGATTACTTGGCTCTGTTTCTCATTCTCTTCCCATGCCCTGCCCCTGCTTCTTCACTCTTTCCACTGTAAGATCCCACTGTGCCCTGAGCCCACCCACTGCCACACTATACTGTACTTGCTTACTTAGAAGCCTATCCAATTTGACTATAAGCTACTTATGAGATAAGACTCTATAATTCATCTTGGCATCACCAGTTCAGCCCAGTGTTTGACCCTCAGGGGGACTCAATAAATGTTTTCTGAAATAATGAATGAGTCAACATCTAGAGAGTTGCTTGAGGGCAGAGGGTGTATTTCATACATCTTTGTATCACAAACTGTAGCTCCAAAAATGTTAATTTCATATAACAAAATTACTATTGTAATAAAATTAAATGATAAATTAAACATTTTCCAAACAGGCTAATGAAGTCCAAACCTCTAGACCAGGGTCTCAAGATGAAAAACAAAATTGCTGTCACACATCATAATTGCGTTTCACAGCAACATCACTTTGAAAAACAAAATATTTTAAATATTGTTCATCCTTTATTGTTTTTAAATAAGCATGTCTTCAACATATTTTTATGGTTTTTACCATAAATTATTTTTCAGGGTATCTTAGGTTTTTTCTTTGATCACAAACATTCTTTATAGAAAACTGATTGGAATAGTCTTGATCTTTGCCAAAAATATGTTCACAACAATTTTTCTTGAAACACACAGTCTTTGATTTCCCCACTTTTGATAAAGAAATGATGCTATGAATTACTTTACTGGCCTTTTAACTCTGCTAGAAGAAAAACAATAGTGTGTCAAAGTTACCAGCAATGAGTTTTGGCCTCAGTGCTTGCAATTTCATGAGAAGAGATAGAGACACAGGAAGCTCATACCTCCTGCAAGAGACAGTTGCTTTTCACTCCAGCCTATGACTGTTAGGCAGACACGGATGTCCAGGGCTGTTTGATCTCTTGACATTGCAAGAAGTATTTAAAATTTAGATTTTTATTTGAAAGCTCCTAATTTTTATCTGTTGAGCATTTATTCATGGGAAAAAAATACATTGTACAAATCTTTCAGACCAGTCTCACCCCTGGGGCCCAGTTTGCTGTCTCTGAAAGTTTGTGGAACAGAAAACAAGACAAGGTTGCTTGTGGGGCGACCCCATGGCAGTATCTAGGGTTGAGTGTTAACAGCTCCTGAAGCCCCAGTGGGCATGTGTTACAGTGCAGCATGCTCTTTCAGCTTAGCTGTCCTCAGGCAGCTTGTGTTAATCAGCTCAATTAGACCCTCTGCCTTATTGCAAGGACAGAGGACTTTCTGTATCCTGGGGTTCTTGCCTTAGTGTACTGGAAAAATCGAATCACTCAGGGGCTTGGAGGATAGGTGCAAGGTTTTTACTGAGTGGTGATAGCTCTCAGGGAGGTAGATGAGGAAGCCAGAAGCTGGAGTGGGAAAGTAGTCTTCCGCTGGAGTCAGGCCACCTAGCAGTGGCGCACTCCTCCGGCTGAATTTCACATGGCACCACTATAGATGACCTGCTGGTGTCTGCTGGTGTGTGCCGGTGTGTTCTGTTAGTGTGTTCTGCCCACGTGTTCTTCTCAATGTCCAGCTGCTTGTGTCTGTGCCTGCTAAGGTCTCAGGGCTTTTATAGGCACAGGACGGGGGGCATGGCGGGCCAGAGTGATCTTGGAAAATGCAACATTTGGGCATGAAAACAGGAGTGCCTGTCCTCACCTAGGTCTGTGGGCACAGGCCTGAGGGTGGAGCCCTTGCCTGGGACCCCACCTTTCTTTACTAGGCACTTCCCTGCCCCTCTCCTATATCATTATGATGCATAGAATATATGAGGAACATTCAACAATTAGACCCAGATCTTGACCCGAAAAATCTTCTAGTCTATTAGCAATGTATCATATAAAAGCCAGGGTTTCAATTATTTGCAAGGGTGTTTAATTTATTGAGTTATTTGTGGTCCTGTAATCTTTTTAAGTGCCCTTCCTGGAAGAACCTTCTACCTGAGACTTTCTAAGTCTTTCAGAGAAAGTTTAATGACAAGGCATTGGCCTAATTTTATCCTATAAAGAACAGTCAAACAGCAGTTAGGTACGGGCACAACAGCAACCCATACACATTCACATGCACAAGAGACAAAATATCCCTGGGAAGAGAAAACACAGGCCCTATGGGGAAAGATTCCCTAGGAACTCAACCAGAGTCAGATGAAAGCCAGCCCTGCCTCAGGACAAGCAAGGCTTTGCGGAGAACTACAGGTGGGACGCTGGATGATGTTTCCCAGAATAGCTTTCTAGCTTCATCCATAGACATCAGGCAAAGATGAGAATGTGTATGGCTGATAAGGTTTGGCTGTGTCCCCACCACATTTCATCTTAAATTGTAGCTCCTATAATTCCCAAGTGTTGTGGAAGGGACCCGGTAGGAGATAATTGAATCATGGAGGTGGTTTCCCCCACACTGTTCTCATGGTAGTCAATAAGTCTCATGAGATCTGATGGTTTTATAAGAGGTTTCCTCTTTTGCTTGGCTCTCATTCTGTCTTGTCTGCTACCATGTAAGATGTGCCTTTCACCTTCTGTCATGATTGTGAGGCCTTTTCAGCCACATGGAACTATGAGTCCATTAAACCTCTTTTCCTTTATAAATTACCCAGTCTCTGGTATGTCTTTATCCAGCATCATGAGAACAGACTAACACAATGGCCTAGGGGTAAAGAAGTGAGCCTTTGAACTCAAACAAATCTGTTTCAAACTCTGTCTCTTTTACTTACAAGCTGAGTGGCTTAGGCCAAGTGACTTTATTTCCCTGAGCTTCAATTTCCTTGTCTATAAAATGGAAACAATAATAACAATAATTAATAATAACAAGAAGAACCACATGAAACTTTGTGAGGGTAAAATAAGATAGTACTTAAACTCATGGAGTAGATTCCAGGGCAGAGACGGAATAGGGGATGTGTGGGTAAGTTGTGGTTTGCAGTAAAGCAAGTTCTGCAGTCTGCAGAATTGGGGCAGAGGAAGGACCAAAGAGCAGTGTGGCACCTGAGGTGAAGCCCAGCTGAAACAAACAGACAAAAAGGACTTGGTGGAATGATGGCTCACTGCATTAAGTTTGCAACCATTGCTTAGACCCTTGTGGTAAAGAAGAAATTTGAGCATATTTTTTCTCTTCACTCACCCATTCTCTTGGTTATGAAACTGGCAAAAAAATCCTTTAGAAACATCGAGAAACAATGCAGCCTGAAATTATCAAAATGAGTTTATAAAACCAGGGCTGTGATAGGAACCTTTAATTTTTTAGGTGCAAGTTAGATAATGATAGCCTTTAGAATATTTAGGCTTCTCTGGGTTGGTTATATTTTAAGAGGTTTTAGAAAACAAACTCTTCGGTAAAATTAAAGACAGCCTTAGGTTCTTAACCTGGCTTAACAACTAATTGCTTTGAATAGGACAATTGAACACTCCGCACTTCATGTTTGCCTTGTGGAAAATAGTAATCAATAAAATTTATATTTGCCATCTTTATGAAAATAATGAGTAGGTAAATTTGATACAACAATAATTTGGCATCTGGAATAAAATGGGTAATAGAAATTCTAGATTGCATATATACATAATTGCATATATATAAAATCAATACTTGATTGATTTTACAGAGGATAAACCTTTAACTAAAATAGGGTACACATTACTTTCAAAAAGAAAGCAATGATACATTATCTTTTTGATAATGTTTACGAAGATTGGCAAAAAGAATTGGAGTGAATCTTTTCTAAAACTTCTTACTCCTGTGGATATGGGCCAGTCCAGAAATGAAGCTCTGATTACAGTAATGTTAATGGTGGCAAATGCACCATTTCACTTAGATTTTCTAAAGCTATCAATACACCGAGTTGGTTTTTTCCCTTTCTTTTTCTTTGACTCTCAAGACGATGTTTCATTGCATACCTATGATAGCATCATCTCTTGGTCCAAAACATTTAAGGAGGAAGCATCAAATTACTCATGAATGATGCTAAATAATTTACTATAAGATATATATATGTGTGTATATATATATTATAAGTAGTGTGTATATATATACATATACACTATGAATATATATTACTATGAATATATATATTCATAGTATATAAGATATATGTGTATGTATATTAGTAGATATATACATATACACTATGAATATATATTACTATGAATATATATATATTCATAGTAAATTATTTAGCATCATTATATATAATTATATATATATTCATATATACATAATTCAGGAAAAGAGCATGAAATTTAGAATATATAACTCTTGAACAAGGTAAATGCTCCAGAATGTTTCCAGCATTGAGGAGCAAAACAGGAAGAATCAGAATCTAACTCCAGGATAGTGATTAAAGGAAGACAACACTTTTAATGTCTATAAATTATGCATTTACTATGAGTGTAGTTACAGACTTTCCATTTTAAAAATATCAAGTGTTTTGATGATGTTTTAAATAATTAAGAACCCTAACATAATTTTAACAAATATAGTTATTTCAGACATGGGATTTATGGTAGACAAGCTGAGCTAAATATTTTCAATTGACAGCACTCTAAAGGCCTCTCAATAAAATATAACTAACTAGATGCTGGATATAATAAACTCTGTATTATGTTTTGGTTTCTCAAGAAATAAAGATAAATTTATATTTCCTCCCTCTCCCTGAAAAAAATAGTGAGCTGAATCCAGAGTTTGAAACAGTGAACACACAAAAAAATTGAAAATGTGGTACATATATACCACAGAATACTATGCAGCCATAAAAAGAATGAGATCATGTCCTTTGGAGGGACACAGATGGTGCTGGAAACCATTATTCTTAGCAAACTAATACAGGAACAGAAAACCAAATACCACATGTTCTCACTTATAAGTGGAAGCTAAATGATAATATATGGACACACAGAGGGGAACAACACGCACTGCAGCCTATTGGATGGTGGAGAGTGGGAGGACAGAGAAGATCAGGAAAAGTAAGTAATGAGTACTAGGCTTAATACCTGCATGATGAAATAATCTGTACAACAAACCCCCATGACACAAGTTTACCTGCACATGGACCCCTGAACTTAACATAATTTTTTTTTTAATTGTAAAGACCTAGTTGTTCTGAGGCAAATGTTGAGAGTGTTACTGTGATTCAGAAATTCTAATGTACCCTAAGCAGGATGAAACAAAAGAAATCTGTGCCAAGATACATGACGTTGAAACTGTAGAACAATAAATTTCGATAAAGAGAAGAACTTAAAAGGTAGGCAAATTGGAAAGTGAAATAACCTACAAAGGATATGACAACAAATTTCTTGACAGAAATAAAAGGAGCTTGAAGACAATGGAACGATATTTTCACTTTCTTTGATCAGCTTGCTATCCCACAGGAGAGTCTGCTGGCCCAATACATAGATGATATCACACTGACTAAAACTTACTGACTAGATGTCCTAGTCAGACATTTGCCAAACCTTGAGCAGGCAAATCAGATCATCAGGGGTAGTTTCTGGGCCTTCCTGAGAAACATGTGCTGTGAGAAATCAACTGAGATTACATCTTCTGTGTATAGGCAACTGAGAAAATTGGTGTTCATTTCTCTTTGGGATTTCTCCTAAGAATCACCCACTTTGGTGCTGCAGGCAGCTGAAATCATTGATTGTGATATCGACGCTTCCAGATTTTCTTAAGATAGCATGCTGACAATATCTTTTTCAAAGGTTCCATTGGGTGTGTAAACCTTTAATTCTCTCTAATTAAAATGCATAGAATGATTTTAATTTTTCTGCTCAAATCATGATTGAAACAGTTGCTTTAAAAAAAAGGAGGGATTCCAAATTGCTTCAAAAAGAAAACTCTGTTGCTTATTATAGTAGATACTCATAAGATACAGCTTTAGAAAAATAAATAAAAATTTAAAGAATGTTAATAGCAGAAAAGGTGGAGTTTAGGCCAAAAAGCATTAAACTGCACAAAAAAGGACACATGATGATGTTAACATTCTGTTCAAAATGAAGACCTAATGCTTTTGAATATGTTTGCACCAAGTAACACAGCATCAGGATTCGTAAATCAAAATTTCAGGAAACATAGGAGGAAGAATTAGAAACAGACTAGTTGCCCCAGCTTTAATTTATTTATTTTGGTCAATGATTAAAAAAGTGGAAAAAAATAACAAGCACAAAAGGCTTAATAACATATTTAATCAGTCTTATCTGATTGATAAAAATTTAATTTTAAACTCAGAAAATTGAAAATACATACATTTTATTAAGTGACCATAGGACACTCATAAAATCTGAACCTGTATGAGGGCACAAAGAAAATCTTGATGAATCTAAAAAGCAGGAATACACAGATGCTATTCTCTGTTTTCCATTAACTAAAATTAGCATTTAATTACAAAACTAAGAAACAAAAATATGAGTCTGGGTGGAACTAAAAACACAAACAAAACAACAAAAACAAAAACCTTTTAAGCAACCCTCATGTCAAAGAGGGAGCACAATTTAAAATGAAAGAATTTTAGGATGTGAATGTAGTTGGAAGCCATTGTCCTCAGAAAACTAACACAGGAACAGAAAACCAGACACGGTATGTTTTCACCTGTAAGTGGGAGCTGAATGATGAGAACACATGGACACATGAGGTGGGGAACAACACACAATGGGGCCTGTCAGAGGAGGGGTACGCAGAAAGGGAGAGCATCAGGAAGAATAGCTAATGGATGCTGGGCTTATTACCTAGATGATGGGATGATCTGTGCAGCAAACCACAATGGCACATGTTTACCTATGTAACAAATCTGTACATCCTGCATATGTACCACTAAACTTAAAAATTGAAGGAAAAAAAAGAGTAAAGCTCCATAATACAAAAACCAATTGTACAAGAGAGAAAATTACCACAGCCAAAAGTATTTTCTGAAAAGATGACTATAACCAATAAACTAGCAAAACTAATAAAGAAATAAAGAGAATGTCTCACATGTCCCTGTGAAGAGACCACCAAACAGGCTTTGTGTGAGCAACAAGGCTGTTTATTTCACCTGGGTGCAGGTGGGCTGAGTCCAAAAAGAGAGTCAGCAAAGGGTGGTGGATTATCATTAGTTCTTATAGGTTTTGGGATAGGAGGTAGAGTTAGGAGCAACGTTTTGCGGGCAGGGGGTGGATCTCACAAAGTACATTCTCAAGGGTGGGGAGAATTACAAAGAAACTTCTTAAGGGTGGGGAGATTACAAAGTACATTGATCAGTTAGGGTGGGGCAGAAACAAATTACAATGATGGAATGTCAATAGTTAAGGCTATTTTCACTTCTTTTGTGGATCTTCAGTTGCTTCAGGCCATCTGGATATATATGTGCAGGTCACAAGGGATATGATGACTTACCTTGGGCTCAGAGGCCTGACAGAGAACAAAATTACCAATTACCAATATGAGGAATGAAAAAGAAGACATCATTACAGATCCAAAAGACCTTAAAATGTGGTAAAGATATCAGGAATAATCTTTTTCTCTTTTTTTGGGACTGAGTCCCACTCTGTCACCCAGGCTGGAGCACAGTGGCGTGATCTGGGTTCACTGCAACCTCTGCCTCCCGGGTTCGAGCAATTCTCCAGCCTCAGCCTCCTGAGTAGCTGAGATTACAGGTGTATGCCACCACTCCTGGCTAATTTTTGTATTTTTGTAGAGACAGCGTTTCACCATGTTGACCAGGCTTGTCCTGAACTCCTGACCTCAAGTGATCCACCCCCCTTGGCCTCCCAAAGTGCTGAGATTACAAGCATGAGCCACCATGCCCGGCCAGGAATAATCTTTTTAAAAAGCAATTTGGCAATATTTATTAAAACTGTAATTACATATACTATTCAACTCAGAAATCCTACTCCTTGAACTCTAATGCATAGAAATAAAAACACCAACTGATAAACAAATCTCTCATGTATACGGAATATATCCAAAGATGTTTATTGCCGCAATGTTCATACTTGCAAAAAACAACAACAAAAAAAAACCCATGAAAATAAAAATGAATGTCAACTAATTGGAGAATGGAATATTAGGCAGATATAGAAAAGAATAAGGCAAGTCTATGATGTATAATGATAAAAGGAAAATACATTAGAAAGATTCTGAAATTTGTTTTTTATTTTAATTAATTTATTTTTTAATTTACATGTAAAAATCATGTATTTTTTAAAAAAAGAATTTTATTATAAGTTGAACACTAAGATCTGTACCCTGTTTATTGCAGTTAAAGAGATGCTCAAAGACAAATTAATCATTTTAAGTGTCTGCATCAATAAAAAATGAAATAAAATAATTAAATAATTATAAAAGAAAACTGAAATAAAAAAGCAAATTTTAAAAATAAATACATAAGGTAATTAGGAAAGAAACAAGGAGTAAATAAATCTGTCAACAAAATGAGTCAAGCTGTAAAATATTTGAAGAAATTTATTCTGAGCCAGATATGAGTGACCATGGCCCATGACACAGCCCTCAGGTGGGCCTGAGAACATGTGCCCAAGGTGGTCAGGGTGCAGGTTGGTTTTATACATTTTAGGGAGGCATGAGACATCAATCAAATACACTGAAGATATACATTGGTTGGAAATGTAGTTCAGAAAGGCGGGACAACCCGAAGCGGTGGGGCGGGGCGCTTCTAGGCTATAGGTAAATTTAAACATTTTCTGGTTGACAATTGGTTGAGTTTGTCTAAATATCTGGGATGGAGAGAAAATAAATGTTCAGGTTAAGACGAAAGACTGTGGAGACCAAGGTTCTTTTGAATTCTTATAGTGGTTGCCCTTAGAGACAATACATGACGAGTATTTCCTTTTAAAAGGTGCTAGATTTAAAGGGTGCTAGTATTTCCTTTTTAAAAGGTGCTAGATTCTTAGTTAATCTCTTCAGAATTGGGAGGGCATGGAAGAAAAAGATCTAACTATGTTAATAGAGATTCTTTACAGACACAAATTTTCCCCCATAAAGAACAGCTTTGCAGGGCCATTTCAAGATATGGCAAAGAAACATGCTTTGGGGTAAAATATGATGATTTTCTTCCTTGTGTCATAATGCTATGGCAGAGTCAGTTTGGAAAGTAAGTCACAATATACAGGGTTAAATAAAACTAATCTGATGAGAATTTATGGTTTGTAGGGCATGACCCCAGACACCTTAGGAATCTGGGCAAGATAAAAAAAAAAATCAGAATTTAGTCCTCAAATCGAAAGTCAAGTCTTTGACAAAACTGATAAAATAAATGATCCACAAACTAATCTAATCAATAAAAAACGAGTGGAAGTGAAGAAACACATATATACAAGATAAGAAAGTACATGAAAATGATACAGGAGTTAAGAAGAAATTACTTAGGCAGATAGCGAGGGTATGGAAGTCCTTGGTAAGGTTTACCTTTTAATGAAAAGCAGCACCAAATCACTTTCCTTTCTAACAAAGAACAGCCTGTAAAATCGAGCTGCAGACATAGATGTTGGCAGTTGTGCCAGTCATGTTCAAAACGGCGGCTCTACCTTCCCTTCTCTGTCAGCCACCTGTACGGTAAGGAGCAGACAAGATGGCACTGGCCAAGGGGAAAGTTCATTTGCATAGGATTAGGGTGGGGCTGCCAGCCTTCTCTGCAAGCTATGTGAACGTCAAACCTGATAGAACCAATCTGTGAGCACTATCTAAATCAGACACTGCCTCCTCAAGCCTGACTATAAAATTCGAAGCATCTGCCCCCAGCCAGTTTTTTGCTCTCAAAAATCCCCTTTCACTAGAGAGAGAGCTGTTTTCCTTTTTCTTTCTTTTGTTATTAAATCTCCACTCCTAAACTCCTTGTGTGTGTCCCTGTACTAAATTTTCCTGGTGTGAGACAACGAACCCCTGGTATTTACCCCAGACAAGGTAGCTGCTTCAAAAAGGAGAACAATAGACCAGGCGTGGTGGCTCATGCCTGTAATCCTAGCACTTTGGGAGGCCGAGGCTGGCAGATCATGAGGTCAAGAGATCAAGACCATCCTGGCCAACATGGTGAAACCCAGTCTCTACTAAAAATAAAAAATTAGCAGAGTATGGTGGTGTGTGCCTGTAATCCCAGTTACTCGGGAGGCTGAGGCAGGAGAATCACTTGAACGCAGAATTGCTTGAACCCAGGCGGTGGAGGTTGCAGTGAGCCAAGATCCCACCATTGCCCTCCGGCCTGGGTGACAGAGCGAGATTCCATCTCAAAAAAAAAAAAAAAAAAAAAGACAACTATAGAATCAATGAATACGAAAACTATTTAAAGATTTCTCAATTTAATGCAAATCATTTTGAAAACCAGTATGTATAGACTTTTAAAAAATATAATTTAATAATAATACTGGTGAAAAAGGTTTACAAATGTAAGTGAAATTATTTCCAGAGAATCAATTTAAAAAAAGAGTAAAATAACTATTTCCAGAAAATGAACCTAATGTAAATGATTTTACAGAAACAATTTAATATGGCTGGGTGCAGTGGCTCATGACTGTAACCCCAGGACTTTGGGAGGTGAAGGTGGGTGGATCACCTGAGGTCAGAAGTTTAAGACCAGCCTGGGTAACATCATGACACCCAGTCTTTACTAAAAATACAAAAATTAGCCAGGCATGGTGGTGAGTGTCTGTAATCCCAGCTACTTCAGAGGCTGAGAGAATTGCTTGAACCGGGCAGGCAGAGGTTGCAGTGAGCCAAGATTGTACCATTGCACTCCAGCCTGGGCAACAGCGAGAGACTCTGTCTCTAAATAAATAAATAAATAAATAAATAAATAAATAAATAAACAGATATTTAATATGTCCTATGCTTTTGAATTCTTTCTAAACATGTAGTAGTGGAGAAAATTTTCAAATGCTTTTTATAATGTGATTATAATATGTAATTTAAAACCTGAAAGTTTTTTAAATTAAAAATAGAAGTATATTGATGTAAAAACTTAAATAAAATATTAGCAAATATCCAGCAGAAAATTAAGAGAATATACATTTCATGTTTGTTTTATTAAGGGAAGGGTGATTCAATATCAGTAAATCTATTAATATAAATTCATCCTATTAATGAATCTAAGAAAAAAAAATCTTGTGATTTTTTTCATAGATGCTGAAATGTTGACAAATTTATTCAATTTTTGATAAAGATATTCAATTAAAGAATAGATGGAGATTTTTCTCCACATGATAAAATATATCTATCTCACCCCCAAATCATTATCATGCTTAATTTGGAAATACAAGACCCACTAAAGTTAGAAACAAAAAAGGATGCCTATGTTCACTATAATTATTTAGCATTCTATTGGTGGTACTGGCCAATGCAATTAGACAGAATAATTTAAATATATAGAAATTGGAAAAGAGGAGGTAAACATTATTTTATAATGTGTAGATGATATAGTTTTGGCTAAAAATCCCAGGAAAATCCACTAGGGAAACGCCTGTAAATAAAAAGAAAATTTAGTGAGTGGCATGGTACAACATAATGTATATAAATTGTTTTCCTATCCCCAATCCCCCCCAAAAAGTTGAAAAATACAATGAGAAAAATAATCCATTTATGATAGCAGTAATAAATTTAAGTTCCCAGGAATAAACTTCACAAGAATTATGTAATTCTCAAGAGTAAACTGAACATTACTGAGCGACACCAATAATGTCCTGAACAAAAGAAAACACTGTGTTCTCAGCTAGCAAGGCTGAACATCATAAATATGTCAATTCTTCCTAAGTTATGAATGTAATATAATCTCATATACAAAGAGAAGTGTGAGGACAGACTCCGAGAATAAATAGGCTGACCCTAAATTTTATATAGAAAAAAATCATATATACATAGCCAGTAGATTCTAAAATTATTGAAGGGGCAGCTAGACCTACTATATATTAATACATACTGTAATGCCTCAATAATTAAACAATGTGGTAATGAAAGAGAGACAGAGCCACGGTATAGAATATAATGGCAAGAAACGGACCTAAATACATAGGGGAATTTAGTATATGATAAAAGTGGCATTTTAAAATAATGTTCAAATTATGGACCTGTTAATAAATATGTTGAAACAGCTATATAGGCTTCTAAAATTAATATAATGACATTTGACCCATATTTCACACTGCTCATCAGAAAAAAATTTAAATAGACCTAAGATTTACATACCGAAAGTGAGATAATAAATGCACTAGAAGTACTATAGAAACTATATGTTTCTTTATAAACTTAGAGTGAACTATAATTCACAATTTATAAATTATAAAAGAAAAGTAATATATTTGACCACATAAAATAAAAGAAAATTATATGGCAAAATAAAACATGTAAGTGAAGGCAAAATAAATAAAAAACTGGGAAAATTGTTTGCAACTCATAGACAAAGGGCTAATCTAACACAAAAAGTGCTTTTAGTGGGTATGAAAAAGACCAACATTGCTATTTAAAAAGCAGGTAAAAGATATGATCAAACAGTTAACAGAAAAGGACCTACGGATGCCCCTAAAACTCATTGAAGTGTTCTTAATGTCTTAATCATATTAAGATAAATGAGATTTAAAACTACATTTTTACCTTTCAGGTTGATAAATATCTAAAAGTTTGATAATGCCTTCTCAATGACTTGAACATTCTCATGTATTACTCTTTGGAGTTTAAATTGGTCCAATCTTTTATAGGGCAACTTGGCAAGACATTTAGAAATTCCAATTACATAGACATTTTGTCTCAGAAATTGCACTTCTGGAAACTTATCCTAGGGATGGATATGTTTTCACATTATGAAATGATATCCAAGGTAGGTCTTGGATAGAAAAATATTGGTAATAAGAATGTACATCAGGAGGACACTAATTCGGTAGGGATATGGTGCAGATAGTAAATAACAGTAAGAAGACACTGCTATAGAAAACTCTCCAATGTACAGTGTTAAATGAAAAAAATCAAGAAAAGAACTGCGCGTAGGGTTTGAAGCCTGTTTTGTGTGTAAAAATAGAAAAACTTAATAACCTATATTTAAAATTTTACCTAAAATAGTTCTAGTGGGATATATGAAAAACAATAACAATTATGTACCTAGTAGTACATTTCTAAGACACATCTAATAATTAAGAACAAAGAAAGTTTGGACTACAAAATTGCTTCAACCCTGGGGGCGGAGGTTGCAGTGAGTCCAGATTGCGCCACTGCACTCCAGCCTGGCAACAGAGCAAGATTTCATGTTAAAAAAAAAAAAAGAAATAATACATATCAATCTTTTTTTTAATGCATGTGTGTGTGTGTGTGCGTGTGTGTGTTTGTTTGTAGACATAAGGTAAATACCAGAGACAGCTTGAATAGCAGACAAAATAGACTTTAAGATAGAAAAATACCATTAGGGACAGAGAGAATCATTATTGTATAAAGATAAAAATTTCACCTCATCAAAATATAAATATTCTAAACTGGTACACAAATGAATTATCCTCAGCGTATATAAAAAGAGATTTGAAAAAATTCAGCAACATGGTGGAAGATTTAAGGATTTAAATTTGGACAAAGCCATTAATAAGCCTGATTTAAGGTAGATGTATAGGTCAGTATCCAATGAGAATAAATTACCTTCCTAACAAAAAAAAAATGGAATGCTTTTAAAATGAATAGATCAGTTTGTAGCCTTGGATTTACATCACTATTAATGGATCCACTAGTAGTGTATCTACTATTCCACTAAATAAGCCTTAATAATTTGAATTTTTGTATAGAATGTGTTTACTGTCTATAATGCAACTAAATTAGAAGTCAAAGGCAAAAAGAAATAAAAATCTCCATGTGTACAGAAATGAAACACAAGTTGAAATAACCTATAGGACATAGAAAAACTCGAAATGGAAAATACATAGAATTGAATGGACTTGTCTTTTGATTTTTACATTTTTTTTTAAATTTGAGATTCAGAGGGTACATGTGCTTGTTTGTTACATGAGTATTACATGCATGCTATGGTAAGGATTGGGTTTCCAGTGTACACATCATCCAAATATTGAACATGGTAGCCCATAAGTAACTTTCCAACTCTAACTACCCTCCCACCTTCCCTACTTTTGGAGTTCCTGGTATCTATGATCTCCATCTTTATGTCCAAATGTACCTATTGTTTAGCTTCCACTTATAAGTGAAAACGTGATATTTGATCTTTTAATTTTTTAATTGTGGCTTTTTGTATGTTTGCCTTGGTATTTTTTTCTCTTAATTTTGAATGCAATGGCAAATTATTTCAAGTAAAAAAGAACAGCAGAATTTCTACTTAGTACTTATAAAATAAAAGTTGTATTATAATTTTAAATATTATAACAGAAATGATTGAACAATGATCAGTGCAGTTTAGGAAATGAGAAACATCTAAATAACTTGATTTTAGTGACATTCAAATTTATTTTAGAAAGTAGGCAAATAGTGAAAGTCAAGGTACTTCATGGAGTACTTTACAAGGAGATTTTAAAGATGAAATCTAACTCTGTTTGACAGATAAGGAAAATTAAAGCTGAGAGGAGGTGTCTTAACCAATCTTCCACAGCTAGCTGATGTCAAAGCCAGGATTTTAATCAAGACCTCTTGATATCAGTAGTCATGGGCTCAGACAGACATGGGTTCAGGTATCGTTTCCATACCTTACCTAGCCGAGAGCCCCAGTTTTCATATCTGAAAAAGGGGGTGGGGAGGAGGTTAATCATACTTATCTCCAAGGTTTTACAATTTGTAAAATTTTATGAAGTATTACAGGTGAGTAAAGAATGCTCATTTCTTTAACCAGATAATAACCTTTCCATGAAACAACACTGCCTTTGAGAAACTTGTTTCCACAATTGAAAAATAAAATGACACCATGCTCATCTATTTTTAAAAGGGATTTGTGTACGAGTTATATTTTTACACAAATGCTTCTTCACAGATATGCTATACAATTTGAAATATCTATTTGTGGTTGAAAATAAGACACTAAATGAATATTCTAGGACAGAGATTTATGAAGCATTAGTCATAATTATCTCTGGTTATCACTTGACATTAAGAAGTTTTTTTCTCAGCTATCTCCATTTCTAGTATTTCGCTTGAATTAACACCTTTATGCATGAGGTCAACCAAGAGCATTGAGCACACATAGCAGGTAATGTTTTTAGGGGGTTCAGTTTGCCAGCAGCTAGTTTCACAGTTTATTTTCCCAAACTCAAGGGTTTTAGTTAGGGGAGCTCTTCCAGAGAGGTGCATTCCCTGTAAGACTCCCTCAGAGTTAAAGCTGGAGGACAATTTTTCTCTCATTCTGGGAAATATCAATAGAAACCACAAATTGGCAGGCAAGACCTCATTGTATTCTTAGGTCAACCCCATGAAAATGTCTCTGCCACTAACACTTTTCCCTCTGAACTTTCAGTCTCCATCTAGATCATGGAATTACTGAAAACTGTATAAGCCTTGGGTTTACCCTGACCAACTGACTCCATGTTCCAGGTGGAAGTTTTAGGCCTTCATCTTTTGAAAGCTCAACTTAGACTATGGTAGGAATCAACAATTAGGAACTAAGTCATAGGTTTTCTTTTTTCTGAATCACAGCACTGATAATGTCATTTCTCTGCTCAAAATCCTTCAATGGCTCCCTTTTGCCTCAGGAAATAAGTACTAACTGCTGAGGTTGTCATTTGCCTTCCACATATCATCTGCAATCTGTTTCCCTGTTCCATATCCCACAGCCTTGTGACATAAATCCACGGCTACAGACTGAACATGTTCTCATCTTCTCAAGTGCCTGTCTGTGTATCTGCGGCGCCGCCATCACCTGGGAGCTTGTTAAAATGGTATATCATGCTGCCACTGTCACCTTTCCTCAATTCAGAGGTTTAGAAATCTGCCTTTTTAAGAAGCAACTGCGCTGAGCCTCAAGAAGTTCTCTTTTTCCTCCTTATGCTGCTGTTTCCTCATCTGGCATGTCCTGCCCTGCCTGTCAGACTCAGAACAGCCCTGAAGCCTCAGCTCACAGTCATCTCTTTCCTTCAACTATTTAATGACCCCTCTACTAAATAAGCTTCTTTTACACAAGACCCCTCATATTCAGCATCTGTTGTCTTTTATTGTGTCTTTTGTGTTGTCTCTGCTAATACATCCCTGAAGACAGAATCTGTCTCCACCGTGCCTCCATTGTGCCTAACGCAGTGACTTCTTTGAGGTACAGAATGAGTACTTATCTTTGGGATTGAAATGAACACAAAAATGGGGTGGAGCCCAGGTCAGGTAGAGAGCATGACAGGGCTAAAATAGGGGTGGGGTGGGGAAGGGGCACCAAGGGTGTCAGACTCTCAGGGGGTGAGGAGGGACTGAGAACTTGGCAGGGCTAGGACTTCTCCCAGAGCTTTAGATTGGTAATCCAGGAAACTGGGAAACATACACAGAATATAACTGTAGAGGAAATAACTTTAACTATGTACAGAGTCTGCATAAAAAGAGACGAAACCTCCATAATTGTTTACTCTGGGACTATGGGTGCTTTTATCTTTCTAGCTATCACTTCATATATACATATATATGTGTATATATATGCGTGTGTGTGTGTGTGTGTGTGTGTGTGTGTGTATATATAATATATATAAAATATAAAATTTTCCCCCTAAGTTTTTTCAATAAATAACAACTTATTTTTTTACCATCATATAAACAGTTGTTTTTTGAAAATTAATTATTGTATATATTTGAATTTTGCCCCAACGTTACTCTTTTTAGTTAGGAAAGGATTCCTATGTCTGCATTATGTTAGTTCATTTTAACATTCAGTCAGCGAACACTTACTAAGCCATTTCAGTTGCCAGGAACTTTGTGAGAGCCCGAGAATAGCAGGATGGAAAACACATGGTCCCTGTTCTCACGGAACTGACAGGCTGGTGGAAGAGCAGACACATGTGCAGAACAGTTCAACACAGTGTGATAAAGACAGGCACATGGGATGAGGAATCACCTGGCTATGCCACCTACCTCTGACCCCACTGGTGGAGGCCTGTTGGATGCAGAGAGACCTCAGTGGTTGAAAGGGCAATGAGAAGTTAATCAGCTGTAGGGGAGAAAAAATATATATTTTTCTCTACCCATGCTAGGTTCATGGCTGAGGCCTTTACTGCAAAAATCAAATTAATAAGACAAAAGCATACAAATTTATTTAATATATGTTTCACATGACACTGGAGTCTTCATTAAAAAAAAAGATTCAAGGAAATGGGTAAACTTGGCTATTTTTATGCTAGCTTTAACGAAGAGTAGACAATCCTAGGGAAAGATGACAGGCTAGAGAGTGAGATCCAATGGCGAGAAACTTGGGGGAAACTCACCAAGGCCCATTCAGAGTCCTCTGTGTTCTTTCTTTGGAAATGAGGATGTTCCCTTCTTCTGGGAATAGGGAGGGTGTCTGTCACATGAAAGTCTTATGACCTGCTTCAGAGAAAAGTCTGAAACTCCCTCTGGATTCTATGAACTGCGTCAGGGAGGAAGGGCAAGGGAAGGCAGAGGGACCTTCCTGCTTCTGTGGTTTTCTCAATTCCTTCAGATTCAAATATTATGTGGTAGCATGTCCTGAACCCCATCATAGCCCTGGAAATAAAGGGATAGCAATTCCTGGTAAAGGAAACAGCAGAAGGAAAAAGTCAGAAAGCAGCATTGGAGCTCTGGGAATGCTTCTATTCAACAGGATTTGGAGCAGCAGCAGTGAGCAATGAGGTGGAAGCAAACTGGTGTCAGCTATGGAGACCCTTGTCAGTCATGGAATGAGGGTTGAACACAATGTTCTCTATTTTTGTTGCAAAATATCATTTTGCTGTTTATGGTGGTCTGATAGTTAAAGCACAGAATATTTACACCACAAAGCTCCTGTATAAAGTTATGCTTCTGTAGTGAGTAATTGAGAAGGAAACTAAGTTGCTTCTGAACCTGGTTCCTCATCAGAATCACCTGTGAGTTCTTGAAAAATTACACATTCCCTGCCCCATTCCAGATAGGGTTTTTAAATGTTACTCAGATGATACTAATAAGTCCTGTTGGGAACTACTATTTTAGAGTCTCTATTCTTAACCCTTTCTGCCATTAGAATTGGCAGGAGAACTTCTAAGCTTGTAGATGTCCAGGCAAGCCCCATTCTCAATGGTTCCAGTTCATTCATCTGAGATGGTGCCCAGATATCTGCCTTATAAAAATTTCCAGGTGATGTCAGTGTGCAGTCATGCTTAAGGACTACTAGTGAGTTCAGACTCTACTGTTGCACCAAATAAGATGCAGTCAAAGCTAATGATCCATTAGAGAAGGAGGAGCCAAATAGGAAGAAGGGAGAGGAGGAGAGAAGGTTGTACAGGAAGCCGACAGGTGGGTGTGCAGGATGCATGCTGGTTAAGATCACCAGCTTGAGGATTAGACACACAGGATCTGAACTCTGCTGGTTATGATGCATTGATCAAGCTACCTAACCTTCCCAAGCCTCAATTTCCTCATCTGTAAATGAGATTGATGATATGGCTGTGGCATTAAAATGTAATATTCTTGCACCATGCAGGTTAAATGTTATTTATTAATATTAAGAAAGTGTTTAAGCAGGAGGGAGTACTAAGTGTTCCCAAAAGGTTAAATGAGATTAGGTCTAAGTTTTCCAAAGAAATGAACCACATGAAAATCACACTCAGCAACAGCAGGAGAAGTACAGTGGTAGGGATGAAATCCAGAATTGATTCTAAGACTCATTTCTATATACATTTGGAGATCCAGAAAACTAGACTTGTACTACCATAACTTTACTGTCCGGTAAAAACCCCTCGTATAACTTTAATATTAAGTCCTCATTTTTATTAAGAACTAATAAATAAAATGACTATATGAAGACCATTTTGACATTGTGTCCTTCATTTTCAAAAAGAACTAGTATTTAAAAACGATTATATGTGTAAGACCTGTGCACTTTTTGTGAAGCTGCTATTGAAGGCATCGCTACTAGGTTGTATAATGCCACTTAATTCTATTTTTCCTTACAGATCAGAGCCAGGTTTTTCTCCCCACGGAAGAGCATACCACACTCAGGGGTATGTGCAGGCCAAGGGCGGTATTAGCATCCTACCTCAACTCTGTATCCAGACCACTAAGCCTGATTCTTGTCTTGCCTCTTCCTTGTGGCAGATTTTCAATTTAAGTTCCATTCCCCTTCTGTATTCCTTTCCTCAGATTTGGCATTTGGATTTTCTTCTGGCTTTCCAGGGCACTGAGGTAAAGCACAGGCTTCAATTTCAATTTGCTCCCTGCCCAAGTCTGGGCAGCTGAGACCCCCAACACCCTCTGCTGCCTCCCAGACTGCAATTGCGATCACGCCAAGAAGTGTGCCTAGAGGGTGCCATTTCCCAAGACACAATACATGACAATAGTCCAAATGACTAATAAGGCATGATTTTAAAAAACAAATAAAAACAAAAAGCAAAAACACTAGTTTTGACACACTAAAAAGACATTTAAAATGGCAAATATTTTGACATCTACAAAATACGAATATGAAGCAGTATTACATGAAAAATGGCTCAATTTAACATACAGTATTATTAATATGTAGAATGGAGTTTACATACATTGACAAAATAGGAAGATAATTTAGAAAGACATAAAAAATTACAGTTAAATATTTGTCAGACTTTCTTGCTCTGCAAAAATGGCTTAATTGAAAAGAGATCAGGCTGGAAACTACTTGACCTGTTTTTGTTAAATCAGCTTTCCTAAGACCACTTTACTAATGGAAGCAATTTGTCCATCAAATCTTTCACCAAAAGACCAATTACTTTTTAGGGTATGCAATGAATTAGCATTGGCTTCATCTCTTAAATCACTTTTGCACTTCTAAATAAATGGCATTTTTGACTTCTGCTATTTGTTAATCAGAACCATAAAAATCAAATCTCAGCATATCAGAAGTAAATTTTTATTTGGGAACTCAAAGAGAGGTACTCTATCTCAATGAAATGCAGAGTTGGTTGCCTATAAAATTAAGCATTGGACTTGGAAAATAAATTTTAAAGAAATTATAAACCACTCTGCATTTGTGATGTATGCTTATACTAAATAAACGGGTAAATGCATGAATCCTAATTGTCATTTTCCATTTAACTAAAAATAAATACACTACTTGCCTTGAAAATTCAATAAAAAATTCAACCCAATTGTATTTTCTATACTTTTATATGATCAAAGCTTAAGATTCGACCATAATACTTCATCTCACTGGTGCGCATGACTATGGGCATGACTGCTTATACCCTGCAAAAGAGGTCTTACTCCAGGCTTAGTACCCTGTTACCATTCCAGCACATGTTCACTCTGTCTTCTGAGCCTACCATATGCCTTTACCCAGGGACCTAGTTTGTGCTCTCTGACAGTGCCCTTTGAACTGAATGTAGCTTTGGGGCTGCTTCCTCGGCTCCCTACCTCTGATGTCAGCTCCACCATCAGAAGATGAAGCCCCCCTGCTTGCTGAGTTGGGAAATTTGATATTTACTCCCCAACTGGGTGAGCAAAGGGGCTTTACATTGTTAAACATGCACGCATGCACATACACACATACACACACACACACACACACACACACACATGCACACACATGATAAAGGTATTAGAAAAATTACCCTAGGCATAACAAATTCTTGAAATACAACTTCCTTCTCAATATTTACCTATCTCCCCCATCCTTTACACTTGACTTCTCCCTCTTTTCTCCTTTAAGGTCCTACTCTATCAATTAGCAGTTCCCTCTTCTCTCTTCAGTATTTTCTTCTTTACCACCTTTTAATTTTCTTGCCACTACCTTATCACTGTCAATAGTACCACCTACATGACCCAAATTGTAATGTCATCTTTACTTTCTCCCTCTAATGGCTTACTTGCCAAGACAATGTTGCTTCAATAACACAATGGAATGAAAACCACCTCTTTCCATTGACAGCCTGGAAGTCCTAAAGGGACTTTAAATTCAATTTTCTCAAAGTAATTAATTTTACCTTCAAATTAAAATTTCTAGACTATCCTTTCAGTTTATAGTTTTGCCTTAATCATCTGTGGTTTAAAAACAACTTAGGAATCAGATTTGACTTCTCCATTACACTATTAGATACCAGTTGCTCATAGAGTTGAAATCTAAAATGTCATTTATACTTTCGCTTTCTTTTCCATTCCCACCTTATAGTTGTCAAAAAAAAAAACCTTTAGACAAATTAAACATAACAGATATTAGTTGAGCAAACAACAGTACACGAATCAGGCAGTGCTCTGAATCGGAAGAGGTTGAGATAACTCCCTCCCACAACATGGCCAAGCTGCATTTATAAACAGAAAATGAAAGTGAGGTACAGAAACAGCTTGACTGGTTACGACTTCGCCTTTGCTTTACTTGAATATGGTCTGATCAGCTGGCAGCCTGTAATTGACTGAAGTCTGGCTGCTGTGATTGGCTGAGACTCAGCTATTTATACAAAAGTAGACTCCCGGCTTTCGGTTTAAGCACTATTATAAGTTAGGTTGCAGTTCTTCACATAGGGACTCAAAGTACAGAGGCATCCTCAGGCCAAGTTTAGTTTAGCTTAGCACACTTGTCATCACTTCGTTAGCACCACACTTGATAACCCTGGTGAGATCACAGCTGGCGGTAGCCAGTGACTGCCACAGGGCGCAAACACCACACTTCCCCATTCTGCTTCACTCCCACGTTTAGAGCCAGACCTTTCCTTTGTTCCTTGCTGCACAGCTGGAATAAGGCAGTGGCTTTTAGTGAGGCTTCAATGAGGGATCAGAATAACGGAAACAGTGTCTTTTCATCCAGTGGACACTGAGAATAGCACCTAAGCTGCTTTCAGGTCCACCAGACATCTTTGAGATGCGAAAAACACAGTAGTGTCTGGCTCTATGGCTATTGCAAGACAATTTCACGGTATTTCCCAAAGTTTGGACTATTTTTATAAATAATAAAACAACAACCTTATGAACTGAGTGGGGAAAAAAATCCCATAACTTTGCAATACTATGTAAAACCATATAATTCTAATTTACTTAGGCAGAGAAACTGGCGTCCTATCTTCACATTTACAGAGCAATATTCTAAAAGGCAGAATGCTATGTTAACTCTTTGAAAGTTGGGAGCTGACCTACCTTTAAAGAGGTTTTAGATTTTGCTCTTTTCGCACTGTTGAAAAGGCTTTAGGCATTTTCAAAGAGGGAGAAAACACACTGACATCATTATTGCATCAATTAAAAAATACTCTGTCAAAGGAAAGCCTTTAAGCGATTCTCCTCCACTGATGCTCTTAACTGATTAAAAGGTTACTTTAAACTTTATTAATTTTGTGCCCTTAGGCCTAAGAGAACCACCTAAATATTTAGTTCTGTCAATATTCCTTCTGAGGCTCTTGTGCCCAGTTTATTGGGGGATAAGAAAGACTCAAGATATTTTTAGCATTGGAACAATCCAGGAAGTTGGACTAATCTCTCCTGGAGTTGCCAGAAGCTTCCACACATTACTTAATAAAAACTGCCTTAAAGTGTGACCAACATGAACACCCTGCGGCAGTTTTTTCTTTTTTGACGAGTGCCAGAAGCTTCTATCATAATGGAGATTTAGCACAAACACAAGAGGTCAGATGTCTACTGTAGGGGTTTCTCAGCAGAGCAGGCATTTGAGCCATTTCTAAAGAGAAAAATCACAAGATCAGGAAAGGCCTAAGGGCAAATACGACTTGTCAAGCCTTATTATCGCCATGGAAGGAGTCACATTTTTAGAACTTTCCTCTATAATTGAAACCGTTGTCTTTCAACTGAAGACGAGACATTTCAAGCTATGATAATTATGTCAGTGAAACAGGCTTTTACCCTAGAATGACTTCCAATTTTTATCAAGTGCATTTACTACACGGTTTGATTTGGATTGGGGGGATTGGGAAATTAGTATTTTAATACAGCTACATACATGGCAGCCCACTACCAACATTTTTCTTTTCTCTCTTTAAAAACTTTCATTACTTCATTAGTGTTTTATACATTCACTATAAAAAACAAGAGAGTATAGAATTAAGCAAAAAGAAAATATCACTGCGAAAACACTACCTTGCTATCGTGGCCTAATATTTTAGTATATAGTATTTTTCTGTGTAATATTTTAGTACAAATCTTTCTAATTTTTCTCTATGCAAATATGTGCACATAAATTTGAATTAAATATCTTAAAATAGTACCATATTATCTATGTATCTACATATCTATATCTAAATAAGAATTTTTTCAGTAATATAACCATCTCTTCATGTCAAAAATGTAATGTGACATTAAAATTAATGACTATACACTATTTCAAGTTATGTTGCATCATAAATCACTTAGCCAATTCTCTACTGCTTAATATTTTGTTTAGGTAACAGTTCATATAGGCTAGCTTATACTGTGTAAACAAATAACCACTTAATTGCAGTAGTTTTACACAACAAACTTTATTTCTTGTCCTGCTACATGTCCATTGTGGGTTGGCCAGAGGCTGAGAGTGCTCCATATCGACTGCACTCCATGATACAGGCTGACACAACAGCCACCAACGGGTTTCTGCTTGTCAAGAGAGAGGCAAAGAGAGCTTTGTAGGGTTCTGCATGGGCAGTGGATGTTCTGCTCCTCACAGCTGATTGAACAGGACTTGTCACATGGCCTCAACCAGGCACAAGAAGACAAAGCGAGTACAATCCTACCATGTTTTCAAAACTGAGATTGAATTTCATTAAATTGTTGAAAAATAAATTACAGATGACTAAGGAACTATAATAAGAGTTGCAGCTTTTACAACAGGTACATTAAAAATGAGAAAACTCAGGTTCAGGAATGCTTTGAGCCTGGTCCAAAGAGAATCAGCTCATCAGTGTGTAAAAGAAAATAAAATCTCAGGACCCCCAAACTTGATATGCCAAGGAGAAAAGTTAAGCCTGGGAACTGAGTCATTCAACACTTCCATTCTTCTTTCTCTAAACATATAGCTGTAACTTCACAACTCTGTGTCATAGCAGTATACATAAGCCAGTTTCCCACAACATCAAAGGACCTTATACCTATCCATGTGGACACCCTCACAAATTGCTCGCAGGGAAATTCCTTGCTGGCCCCTGGATCCTTTCAGGATACATAGCCTCCTATAAAGCAAACACATGCCAGTTGTAACCTCAGGTCTGCAGCCTGAGTTAAACTTCTAAAACTGAGTTCTGTTAGACTCACACTGACAGTGTCCATTAAGAGCTTATGTTGCCAGGTACCAAACAAGGACAAGATGAGATCAATCACTCTTCCACCTATCCTGAGACAGCTGCATAATTGACTCTTTCCTCTGCTCTCTCTTTTCAGTGTTTACCTTGTCTTATGTAAAACGTAGATTTGTTGATCAAGAATTAGAGCCTCACAAGATTGTAACCATTTGCCTCACTGCCTACCCCCATCGTCCCTTCCCCCGGCACTGGCATGCCCTCTCCCCTTAAATACTGAGTTCACAAAATCCTCTTTGGAAAACACAGGTCACAGGTGCTTCTGTGGCTTGTGTTTTTCCTGGGCACAGCCTCACACTTTGACCCAACAAACCTCTACTGATTGAGACACTTGCCTCAGTCACTCATTTTTTGGTTAAACAAGTGGTTGTGTCAAAATTCACATATGTAATGTGTCTGGGGATGAGAGCTGTAAATTCAGTCATACGCTATCTCGGGAAGAAAAATGAGATCAAGCCTCATCTAGGTTTCCTTTTAAAATTCTTTTTCTCATACTTAAATTTTCTCATTGCTCCAATTCTTCTAGAAACCATTATCACCAGAGAAAATTACTTAATTTATAAATTTATAAATCATAGCCTGAGCCTTGTTTCATGAGTATTAAATCAGCCTTCAACCTCTGGGTACATAATTTCCAAGTTTTTGATTACATCTAATTACAGCAATAAAAATACTCTAGGGTTTTAAATTTAGCATATCTTTCTTCCTCTTAAATTTTTTTCAGAGGCAGATTAATTTTAAAAATTAATAACATTTATAAAAATGCCCCAAGTTCAGTTGTCTTAACCTGAAAATATTTATTTAAATAAACTTCTAACTTCAGGTATTGATCTGTATTTATATACATGCATATGTATTACATACATATTATTTATATATTCTGAGCATGTCAAAGTTACATTATATTTGTTGCGTTAAGACTTTTAGTTCTATCCTCTGTCCTCAGTAAATTTATTGGGTTTCTTTTGTTGTTCTATGAAATGTTTTTAAGTTTACTTTTAACTTTTTTACTATAACATTTTTCCACGTGGAATTTTAGGCTTTTTTTTTTTTTTTTTTTTTTTTT